>NC_056733.1:1561946755-1562224255 GCF_019279795.1 Protopterus annectens
GTGTGTGTGTGTGTGTGTGTGTGTGTGTGTGTGTGTGTGTGTGTGTGTGTGTGTGTGTGTGTGTGTGTGTGTGTGTGTGTGTGTGTGTGTGTGTGTGTGTGTGTGTGTGTGTGTGTGTGTGTGTGTGTGTGTGTGTGTGCACGCGCGCACATGTGGCAGGGTGACTGCAAATTAATTCAACATGGTTTTACACACAACTGCAGTGGCAAATTTTACAACCTCAGATGGCTGTAAAAGTCAATGTACCAGACACATCTGCTTAACAACACACTATCAATGCTCTCACTTTTGGTATTCAGTTGTAATTAATATTCTCTTGTGCTGCTGCCCCCTCATAATCTTTTGTATAGATGGCATAAGTGGATAGAGAGGTGGTTCAACTCCATCACTATTTAAATAGTATAATTGTGATTGCTGTCATTTACCATTGGTCACCTCACATCAACCTTTATGTACACTCCAACCTATGAGATGGATATACAGTGGCACACAATTGCACAAGCAAATTCTAGCATCCCCAGGGAAAAATCACTATTTGGCCAAACAATGATTATATAAGGCTACCATAACTGCAGTATCTCACAGCTGTAGTCCGAATTTTCCTGTGTTACATGATTTTGTTACTGTGCTTTGTACATTGTGTAACTACATATGTAAGATGTTTGAGGCTGACTGTGAGTGAATCTTTCACTCTCATACTGTGTATAGTATTCTCTCTCTCTCTCTCTCTCTCTCTCTCTATATATATATATATATATATATATATATATATATATACATATATATATATCTCATATGTAGCTGTACACTGTTATCATGTACTTTGACCACTTCTTATTATACACATCCAGCTAATAAACAGCGGTGATGTCATCCATTGAAATGCACACTGTCCCAGTTGTACCTCAATATGTTGTGTGGCTCATGTGATTCAGGCACTAATATATGGCTTGTGAACTTGGGTGGTTGATTTAAATCCAGCAGTTACTGCTCAGACTACATTTAGTCAGTCTTATTGCGACTGTGCATGTCACTAACATTGTTAAAAACATCTGCTGTATACATGTATTGATTCCTAGTACAAAAAGCTATACTAATTTCTCATATAGCAATTCTTTTATTCAGAGTAATGATGACGTGATTACATTTTCTTTACATAACATATGTAGGAAATTGTCTGGCACAAGGTACTGAGGCAACATTCTGTATGTTTTTGACTTAGTGCATCAATTACAGGCATACATATCCTTGGTAGGAATAACATGATATAATTCCTTCACATAACGATATATCTCACAGCTGTACTGACACTTCTACCACAGTGCATTCATGCTATACAGTATAGCCATTTCTGATGTGCCTGACATTACAGCTGCAACATCCATTTGTTCTTGTGTAAACATGCTGAGGTGAAGAATACTGCAGCAGTGTCAGCTTGCACACATAAATTCCCTGTATAACATCTCATATACAATAACTGCAATCTGTACACTAATCCCCTAATGTAACTTCTTTGCTTGTTAACTGTTATCTCAACATTTCATTAGCTTGTATATCACATTTTCACTACCCCGTTTTTACTCTGTAATTTTATATCCTTATCATATCCTTTGTTGGCATGTCCACTTTTATTTTTGTGCATAACTCTTGTATTGTCTTTGACATTAATTATCATTACATCATTATTGCAGGATTTATGCCGAAGTGCTTCTTTGATACATCAGCACATTTTCCTGTTGTACACTTTACCCATTTTCTCTACCATATTATTTAGTTATGAATTAAAAAGCAATTATCATTTGTGTACAATTCCCCTATTTCAATCCCCCTCCTTCAGTATTCTTTTTCTGTACCTGTCCTTTAACATTACTGGGCTATAGTGACTACTTGTGTCTGTTCTTGGCCTATAGGCAAGTCATTTGGTTTACATTCTGTATTCATGCTTGTAAGCACATTTCCATAGCAGTGGACAATATTACTTGCCAAAAAATGTGCTTGCAAGCATGTAGGCATGATGATGAGCTTGCATATTCAGTTAGTGCTGCTGTCCATTGCACTAACATTCTTACATTGTGTAGCCTTAGCATGGCACCTACCTGATTGTTAATGAATCCCAGGGTTAGTCTTTCCATTGAAATAAGTTTATTTGTGTTCCAGTCCTACATTAAGTCAAAATCACTCAACTACGTCTAAGACCATGACCCTGTGGCCTACCATGTCTAGGTGTGGCTACCACAATCACTGGTAGAGCAATGGATGTAGTGTCACTATAGGAGCAGGTTTATGCATGGCCACATCAGCTAACATCAAAAGATGCAGCAGCATTCCATCCATGTGGATGCTTATCCTCATCCAACAGATGTCCTGTCACAGACACAGTCCAATCCAGTATGTTGTTAATCCTGGTCTAAGTATTTCTCACATGGTTCAAGGTGTCACTCACATCAGAATGCATGGTGTTTAATTGTCGCACTATCTCTTCTGAGGCCTGTGGAACATGCCTGTGCCACCAATATGGCCCTACACATAAATCAGGTGGCACGTAATTGCACACAAGCATCAGGAGGAGGGTGGACAGCAGGCATCCTCCGAGCATTCATACTACCCTCCTGTTTGGCACCACACCTTCACATTGACTACTGGGAGAAGAAACCAGCTCTGCAACCAGAGTAACCACACTACTGTGATCAACAAAATCACCCTCAACCTGTCCTATACCAGATGTCTCAATGTCATGGATATGTGTTGGCTACTGAGCATGTCTGAAATATGTGCAAAGGATGGGGGAGCCACAACCCCAGTGTCAGACTGATCCTTTGAACACCTGACGTTTCCTCCTCATCACCACCACTTTCATCATTAAAGGCTACTGATACTCTGACATCATGGTTTATGATTGCCACAGTGCCACTTTCAGGATCACCTTTGATAACAAGTAATAAATGCAACAAACAGGAAAAGAGAGAATAATATTTATCATGTTTTCCTTATTTGAAAGGTATGTTAAACTTTAAGAAATGCTAAAGCAATACAAACTTTACTCTCCTATAGAGATGAGTCTACATTATATACAGTAATAACAAAAATCAAACATGTGATTACCACCTGTAGGTCAGCAGGCAGCTTTCAGTCCATTAGTGCCTGTAGGTGAGGAATGGAAAGGAAAAATGACTGATAAATATTACAATCAAATGAAGCAAGAAAAACAGAACAAACCACTTAACAAGTGCAGACTAGAAATGCTTTCATACAAAAATGTAGTAAACAGTTGATTGCCCTCACCCAAAAAAAACTTCCTCTATTTTTTTATGACTGTAGTCTGACTCACAGTTATCACTGACTTTATATATATATATATATATATATATATATATATATATATATATATATATATATATATATATATATACGCATACACACATGTATGTATGTATGTATCTATGCATATATATATATATATATATATATATATATATATATATATATATGTGTGTGTGTGTGTATGGGAACACTACATAATCTCAAAAATTTGAAATACCGAATTCAAACTTTCAAAACCATATAGCCGAAACCCCAAACTACCGGAAGACCTGAAGCGAGAATTTCAAACGCCCAACTATCGGGAGTTTGAAATTCGTGCTTCTGGTGTTGTGGTATGGTGGAAGGGCATGCAAGTATTTCTGTTTAACTGTGTTGGTTAGAGGCTTAGTGTGTAAGTGTGTGTTGTGAGTGTGATGTGTATGTGCGAGGGGGATGTAGGTGTGTGGTGGTGTATTCATGTGTTTATCTGGGTAGTGCGACCTTGGAGTTAGAATATTTCAGTAGGGGGGGTGTGGAGGGGTGGCTCTATATTATCACATCGATGTCTGAAAAGTTCAAATGTTATAATATCAAACCCTATGCACTGAATGCTGAAAATAGCAAAGCTGCAGAATATCGAATACTTTCCTAGGGAAAATATTTGGTAGGCCATTTCTGAAGCTTCAATATTTCCTCAACAGTGGAGCAAAGGTTACAGACTGGGTTAAGGTAAGTGTGCAAACAAAGGTGAGTGTGTGATGGGGACCGTAGGGTTAGGGAGCGGGTAAGGTGAGTGTGCGATAGGGACTTTAGGGTTAGGAAGTGGGTAAGGTGAGTGTGCGATAGGGACTTTAGGGTTAGGGAGCAGGTAAGGTGAGTGTGCAATAGTTAGGGACCTTAGGGTTAGGGTTGCGTTAAGGTAAGTGGATAGCTAGTAGTGTATGTATGGTTTAGAGTAGGGTTTTGTGAAGTGTATGTGTGTGGATTATTTATTTTGGTGTGCTTGTGTTGTGTGTATGTTTGTCGGAACAGCAGCTTTTTCCCGGGGAAAAATATTCGCTATTCTGACTGTTCGATTTTATGGTCTTTCGACTGAATAGATTTGATATTATAACATTCAAAGTTTTAAGACTTCGATGTTATAATATAGACCCGGGGGGTGCAGCCTCCCACATGGGGGTTGCAGGGGAACTTGCCCCCCCTGCTTGTCTGTAGGTTAGGTTTGTGTGTTTCTGTTTTGGGAGATGGTGTGTGTATGTGTCTGTGCATGGTGCATGTTGTGTGTAGTTTTCGGTAGTTTGAATTTTGCAGTTTTGGATTTTCGGTATTGTAGTGTTTCGCAAGTTTGGTCTAGGGATTTTGGGCATCGGTAGAGTGAGTGTTTGGTATTTAGTAGTGTTCATATATATATATATATATATATATATATATATATATATATATATATATGTGTGTGTGTGTGTGTGTGTGTGTGTGTGTGTGTGTGTGTGTGTGTGTGTGTGTGTGTGTGTGTGTGTGTGCGCGCATATATCTATCTATCTATCTATCTATCTATCTATCTATCTGTCTGTCTATCTATCTATCTATCTATCTATCTATCTATCTATCTATCCATCTATCTATATGTGTGTGTGTATATATCCGACATCTGAGATATACAAATATAAGGATATAACAATAACTGTTGCATTTTGCATACCTGGAAGGTCTGTTTATGTCCTTCACATCATCACCAAAGTCAAGGATTCTGTTGGAACCTTCTTATGAGCTATCTGGATCTCAGACAGTGGACATGATCTCCACTGTTTAAGTTAGTGGTAGTTCAGTAGCAGGACAGTTCCTCATAGTCACTTTTTCCCAGGCAATTACAGCCAACCTATGGCAGGCAGAGGATATCATATCACTTGCCCAAATGTTGTAGATGGGAGTCATATCTCCCATGCCCCCTGACAGCATTAATATCATCCACCACCTGCTGCCATAGCCTATATCAGGCAGATTGGTGGTCTCTCCCTCTCCCTATCTGAAAAGATCAATGGCAACATAAGGCTCGGATAATAACCGTATTTTCTGCATAAGTGTTTAGTGCTTGCAGGATACATATTTCTCTTGTGTACCACAGTATTGAGTGGAAACAGAAAACAAACACACATACACACATAACTGCATATATACTACACATACAAGGTGGCTGTGAACACATCTGTGTGTGAATGCATGCATCCATCATGCAAAAAACAATGTCACGGTTCTATCATGCAGATAACACAGGTTTAACTGTGTAATATATTGCAACATTAACAGTAACAATTCTAAATGTAGAATTAAAAATGTTAGATAACTATCATAAGTGCCAATTCCACTACTGTGGAGAGCAGTCAGACAGGAATCAGTAAATGTAACCCATTTTTCTTTCTGCTATTACAGGTGAAATTGCCAGACCTTCCTTAAAAGTTATAACACACTCATCTACAATGATTATGCAAACATCATTTAAATACAAACTGAAAATTAAGTCATCCAGCATTCTGTAGCATACTTTTTGTAATGCAGACATGCTGTAGCTATGCCAGAATAAGTAGATAAAGAAAAAAACAATTAAAATAAAAATGCTTTTCATCCAAAAGTGCCATTCAACTTTTAATGTTAAACTAAAATAATTATTTTAGAAATAGCAACTTAACTGGACAATACAGCTATGCAAAAAACAGATAAGTCTCCAAATGTTATGTTTACTTAGCAGTATCAAGCTGTATGGATCCAAGCAATCTTCCCCTTGCAATACAAGGGCATTAGCTGACATGTTTACATTTGTATACTGCAGAGTCAGCCCTGTGAGCACTGTGAGTATGCAAATGAGGTGTTAAATCACTGGCATTCCTGAATACCATAATCTGCCCTAAGTGCAGGGAATGCAAACATGGTGGAAGGGCCTGCATGATAACATGCACACACCCTAGCAATACAAGTCAATCATTGAGAAGTGCCCACTGCTAATGGCTTGTGAGTATCTATGATTACTCTGACTGCAGGAAGAATCATACTTTTACAGTCTGCCCTCTTTGTTGTACATGGAGAAGAGACTTACCAAACAGTATGAAAGTACAATGGCTGATTTATGATAGCACCATTCCTAACATTCAAACACTGGCTTTAATGACCACAGTCACTTCCTCTTAGTAAGAAATGCTGTTCATATTCAAATAAGTACTTTAATCACTCATAAAGATAATATATGCAATAAAGCAGAGATAGAATTGTTCTTAAAAAAGCATGGGTAAGGGACTGAGGCACTATAGTGTAAAAAAGGAATGCACCTGCAGTGTTTGCAGTCTTTATTTAATACTGTGCAACTACATAGATAACCTAACTGCTGGCAGTATCACAATCATCCAGACATTTACGGTCAAATGATAAAGGACAACTTTCATAACTTGTTTCTGTTGCACTTTCAGTGTGACTTGATATGCTGTCACATTATCAATACATCTAAACACTTTTTCTACTTGCTAATATACGTCTTTGTTTGTGGCAACTATGGGAAATACTCTTAAATGATTGACCTCATTACCCTTTTTGAGTGTTCAAATCTATACAGGTTCCTGTTGCAAGATAACAAAGTTACTTAAAAATGTGAAAAGCAGAATTAAAGTAGCACAGAAACATGTTTTTTTTTTACTTTTTCCTTTTATTATGTGTGTAGCATTTGTTATTGCAGTCTGTTGACTGGTAGTGGCCAATAGCAGTGAACAGCATTTCATTGCACAGGGTAAAATTTGATATTCATATTTAGACTGTCTTCAATAACATAATGAAGACTGGCATTGGTGCACTTTCCTATGCAGTCAGGAAAGTAATGAGTGAAGAAATTCATGTTATCAAACTCCTGTCTCAGTGGCATAATGTGAAAATGTTTTGAGGTTAAAGAAACACTACAGGTGATGCAGGAATCAAAACCTTTTCACGGATCATTTTACTGAGAGAAGTCACAATAAATCTTGACATCCATTTTGATGTATGAATGTGCTGATGTGGGAAACTCAAGTAAGGTCAGTATTGACTAAAAGTGACAGATAAGTCCTTTGAAAGTATGTCAATATTAATTGTGTATGCTGTGTAAACAGTGAAAGCATTTGTACTGTTCCCTGTGCTCTTCTCCATTCCCATGGCATTAGTGAAAGTCCTGATATTGTGAAATATACATGATAGTACTGATGTGACATGGAGATGTGAGACGACTGAGCATAGTGTAATTCAGCAACTCCTTTGCTCATTGCTAGATATACACTGTGATTCATTTCATGTGTCTTCAAGTTGTTATTCTCCAAAAGTTGTTTAGATACTTCTGATAAATATTGTCTTCTGCGTTTAATATAACTTTCACAGCTTAAGGAAAAAAGTGAAAAATGTAGTTTAGGCTGCCTTATGTAATGCAAACCATCCCGGTGTTATTGTGTGGTTATCAGTACTTTGGATAGTTCTCAGTGAAGAAAATACAGCTGTCAGATAATTTTCTCTGTGGCCCAAGGTGTAAGTGCAGTGAGCATAGAGAAAAAGTACAATTGATGCATGGTTCAAATCTACTTAACATTAAAATTAATTGTACATTTAATTTTAATGAGGATGGTTTAAATACACATTTCATCATATTTTGTGATACCATTGTGCTGTTGCTTGAAAAGCAAATCCTGCCACTTTTGTTAACAATATGTGAACTTTTGTCTGTCCACTTTTACATTATTGACCATTTACTACAAGTCTGACAATGTGCTCCACAAAGTACATTTATGATGCTGCAGTGAGATGTGAGAAGGATGAATGTGTCACTTGAATGTGGTTCTTTCTCTGGTCATTGTCACATATGCCCATTGATTGCATTTAATTTACTGTTAACTTTTCCTCTCCTATATTTTTTCTAGTACCTTGTACATTTGTACTCAGCTCAGCAACATGCAAACATGGTTGACTGCCTAAGGCAAAACATGAAAAATTTAGTCTAGCCTGCCTTATTTAGAGCAAATATGTCTGGTGTCTTTGCCCTGCCCTCTGCAACATGGATAGTACTTACTGCAGAAAATGCACCTGACTGATGTTCGGTTTTGTGGCACAAGATTAAGTGATGTGAACTCAGAGAAATAAGGCACATGAACATTGTTCGAATCCTGTGTAGACATCACAGTGCAATTATTCAAAATATGTAATTTATTTATTTATTTATTTTGTTGTTTTAATTTGCATTTGCTCTCTGCTTGGCAATACACAAACACAGTTCACTGCCTAATGAAAAAAGCAAACAACTTAGTTTAAGCTGCATTATGTAGTGCAAACCAGCTTGTCAGCTTTGTATGGCCAGCAGCAATCTGGATATTAATCACTGAAGAAAATACACCTGTCAGGTAACTTTCTCTGTGGCAGAAGGTGTATCTGATATGAACTGAAAAATCATAAGGTAGATTGTTCGAATCCTGTTTAGTGATCACATAATTTTAATTAATTTATTTTTTTTTAATCTGCATCTGCTCTCTGCTTGGCAGTGTGCAAACATGATTCACTACCCAAGAAAAAAGTATGAAAGTATGAAGCCTGTCTTGAACAGAATCTTGTGCAAAAGTTGGCACAAAGCAACATAGAGTAATACCAACTCCCATTCTAATTCAACCCTTGAAGATATGATTATGCATTACCATCAGCAGCAATATTCAGCTTGGCAGTGCTATGCTCAAGTATAAAATAAAAAAAAAAGAAAATTAAATCATCATTGTTTATTTTGCACATTTGTATGTCTATATTACTTTTGTCAACAGATGATCTCGATTTCAGAATGATGTTGACTCAATTAATATTCATTTAATGTATGCCTACCCTTCAGTGTTTAAACTAGCAACTGCATTACAATTTTGGTTAACCTACTCTATCATAACCCATCACTGCTATTCGGCAGTGCACTGTGTTTTGTATAACTTGCATGTTTATTTGGCATTGCACTTAAGTATGATACAATGCAATTATCCTAACATGACTGCAGGAAAGTGCTTGTAACTAATAGAGTGTTTTCTAGATTGTGTAAGTAGGCAGGTAGGACAGTTGATGCCCTGCATGGGAAACATATATGTGTGTAAGAGTGTGTGTGTGTGTGTGTGTGTGTGTGTGTGTGTGTGTGTGTGTGTGTGTGTGTGTGTGTGTGTGTGTGTGTGTGTGTATGTGGATGTTTTAAACTGCTAGATTACTCCATCATCCCCTAATCCCATCTTTTACAACCACAACTTCTTTGTAACAGAACAGTATATCAAGACATATCATTTGTACTCTACTGAGTACAATTTGTATACATTAATTAAAGAAACTATGGATTTATTAGACCATACTATGTTAACAACTCTCTCATACGCTGGAAAAATATCTATTCTATGTTTCTAGAGGGGAAGTGTTGCAAAAATTTGTTAAATGTGGGAGGGGGTCAATTTTTTGAATGACAGATGGCCCACGGGGAAGCAACAAGAGCAGATAATTGCAAAATTAAATTGACTGGCTAAACCCCTGGTGCAACACACTGATGAGGTAATTTTTTCTAAAGTGAAGTGTACTTTAAATGTCACACTTCTGCTGTGGTGTTTGCATTTCTTATGCTATTCTCTGGAATGTGTAAATAGATATGTATGATGTTTGAATACAGTTGAATGAATTTCTACAAGTGTGTGTATGTGTGAGTAGGTGTGTGGGGGGATGACTGCAAATAAGTTCTGCATCGGTTTACACACAATTGCAGTGGCAAATTTTGCAACCGCAGATGGCTGTAAAAATCATTTTACCAGACACATCTCCTTAGCAGTACACTATTGATACTATCGCTTCACAGATGCTGTCATTGGTATTCAATTGTAATTAATATTCTCTTGTGTAATTCTCCTGATGATGTGTTGTATAGATGGTATAACTGGATAGATAGGTGGTTCAAGTCCATCACTGCTTAAATAGTGTAATTGTGGTTCATAGATTAGTGCTAGGCTAATTAGCACTATATGACAAGTAGTACTTGCATGCAAATAAAAGGCATATATCTGTTTCCCCACTGTAGTGTGACCCTGGAGTTAGTATATATAGTTAGAGGGGTCTGGGGGCCACAGCCCCCCCCACACTGGGGCATGTGGGGGGGAGACCTCCACCTAGTTTGGCTTTACTGAACAATATACAACAAAAAGCAGAGAATTTCAATCAAAATAGGTGGAGGACTCCACCTGCTACACCCCCAGTGTGGGGGGCTGTGCCCCCCACCCCCCTGACTATATATACTAACTCCAGGGTCGAACTACAGTGGGAAAGGGATATATCCTTTTATTTGTCAGCAAGTACTACTTGGCAGGCAAATGAGTGTCAGGCAAAATAGTTTCAGTCAAATGAACTTTCAGGCACATGAAGGTGACCCATATACATATATATATATATATATATATATATATATATATATATATATATATATATATATATCTAAATATATATATATATATATATATATATATATATATATATATATATGTGTGTGTGTGTGTGTGTGTGTAATTATGCATTATTATTGTGCACGTTGACTACTTCTTAGCATACACATCCAGCTAATAAACTGCTGTGATGTCATCCATTGAAACGTGCACTGTGCCATTTCTGCCTCAGTATGTTGTATGGCTCATGTAATTCAGGCACTAATATTCAGCTTGTGATCTTGGGTGGTTAGTTTAAAGCCAGAAATTATTACCCAGACTACATTGTGTCAGTCTTATTGTGACTGTGCATGTCACTAAAGTTGTAAAAAACATCTGCTGTATTCATGTATTGATTCCTAGTACAAAAAGCCATACTCATTTTTCACATAACAATGCTTTTATTCAGAGTAATGATGACTTGTGATTACATTTGTCTTGCATAACATATGCAGGACTCATTGTTCTCTGGCACAAAGGACTAAGACAGCATTCTGTATGTTGTTGATTTAGTGCACCAATTAAAGGCAGATATATCCCTTATAGCAAAAACATGATATAATTCCTTCACATACTGATATATCTCACAGTTGTACTGACAATTCTATGATGGTGCATTCATTCTGTACAACATATCCATTTCTGATGTGCCTGACATTGCAGATGTAACATCCATTTGTTCTTTTGTATACATGCTGAGGTGAAGAATACTGCAGTGGTGTCAGCTTGCATACATAAATTCCCTATATATACCACTCATATGCAATGACTGCAGTCTGTGAATTTATCCTGCAATGTTTCTTCTGTCCTTGCTAACTGCTATCTAAACTCAGAATTTTATTAATATGTATATAACATTTTCACTCCCTTTTGTTACACTGCAGCTTTATACCCTTATCACATCCTATGTTAGCATAGCCATTTTTATTTATGTGCAGAACTCTGGTATTGTCATTGACATTAATTATCATTGCATCAGTATTGCAGGACGTATGTCAGAAATGCTTCTTTTACACGTCACCATGTTTTCCTGTTGGAAATGAGTGTGCTTTATGCATTTCTCCTTCCATATTATTTAGTCATGCATTACAAAACATGTATAATTTGTGTACAGTTCACTGATTTCAATTCCCCTCCTTCAGCATTCATCTCTGTGCCTGTACTTAATATTTCTGGGCTATACCAATTGGTTGTATCTGCTCTTTGCTTACAGGCAAGTCATTTTGTTTGCATGCTGTGCTCATGCTTGTAAGCACCTTTCCATGGCAGTGAACACTACTGCTGGCCAAGAAAATGCGCTTGCAAGCACGTAGGCATGATGATGAACTTGCATATTCAATTAGTGCTGCTGTTCATTGCATTAACATTCTTACATTGTGTAGCCTTAGTGCAGTACCTATATGATTGCTAATGAATCACAGGGCTTGTCTTTCCCTTCAAATATGTTTATTTATGTTCCTGTCCTACATTAATAGCTACTTTATCTCTTTTATGCCACTAATGTATATATTGTTTATGTTTAAGAGACTTTGTACCATATGTCTTAGATTCCAATGTTTGTAGATTTTCTATAATTATTGTATTTTTTTTTCTTTATCTGGAGCTTTTCTCCTAGGGTCTCCACTGAAAATGGGCCACCAGCCCAGTGGACCAACCCGGTTAAAAAAAGACAAATAAATAAATAAATAAAATTAAGTTAAAATTGTGAAACACATTCCTCATATACTTTAGTTTTTCTTGCTTTCTTGTTCTTCACCTAATGTCACTATTAATATGTCCCATAATTACTGTATTCATTTTAATATTTATTTATTTTTTAATTCTTGAAAAAATATGCTGTTTTACTACCTGATATAAATGCAGAGAAATTACATTAATCTTGCTACCTGTCCTTTAATACAACCATCATTAACCTTTCTTGACAAACAATACATTTATATATTGCAACTTAATTTACCTTATAGTCTTTTGATTCCAGAATATAAATTATTACCCACAGTTTATGAACTTCCCTTATGCATACTTTAAATGTTCTTTTCACTTTATGTTATTTAAACATCCTCCTAATAAACATGCAGTGCCATATTTCAACTGTTTACACCAGTGTACCACATCAGTTCTGCTATCATTTCTTATACTGTCTGCATTAAGGAAAAAAGATAGGAAAACATATCCCTAACCTTTTTGTATCAGATTGCATTTCAAATATTTTTTTTTACTGACTAGATTACCTATAGTGACATCTTTTATTCTGCCTGTGGGATTCATGAACAATTATTTAGGGTTCATGCAAAGCCTACACAATGTTTACCTGTTAGTGTGATGAGCAGCAGTGCTAATCACAAACGCATGCAGTGCATCATGCCTACATAAATACAAGCACATTTTCATGGCCAGCAAATGTATTGGAGGAGCAGCACTTTCACACACAGTAAACAAACATACTTGCCTAAGGGTAAACCTGTTAAGTGTGCTCATGTGAACAGCATGAAGAGCTACATAAGGCAAATAATGCATGCTGTACACAGGCAGGGAATGTGTACTGAGTCTACTGTGCACATAAATCATACATATGAATGCAGAAATAAATAAGAAAGGATGTGAAATGGCAAGGTCAATTACAATACATGAATTACCAGACAGGAAAAGTGTACCAAGAATGATATGCACAGAAAGAGAAGTATATAGAAATGTGTAAAAGGGGAGGGTAAATGTTTACATTTTAGTATGAAAATTGATTGAAGGTGCTTATGAAATAGTAAATTTCTGCAATACATATGTCAGAATAAATAGTGGTGGTCACTGTTCCTGACCAATTGTAGGTAAATAAATGGAGACATGATATTATATGTTGTGACAGTTACACAAATTCACATTGTAACACATTGCAACAGAGAGATTTACATGATATATGAATGTCATCGACATACTGAGTTGAGATGACAGTTCACAAGAAAAGTACATACATTATAAGATATTTACACAGCATGCATTTCATTAATATAACTTGTTAAAAAATAGGAATGGCTCAGAAGCCACAATCTCCTTTTGCAAGTATCATGCCCATCCCATAATGTCAACACTGAGCTGTGTATTAACTGAGTACACCGCAGAAAGAAGCCTAACATATCTATGAGGAGGACCACCCTTGAAGGGAATTATACACCTCAATATTCTAAAGGTTATACATCCCATATGTAAGTGTGTGTGGTGTTACAATTGTGGGAGTAAAGTGTGACATACATAATACCCTTGCATAAGGCATTCCTGTCTGACACAGTTATTATGCTGACAGATAAGAAAAGATGCAAACACCGCACTATGATACAATGTATTCCCCAGAGCTATTTACTGTTGGCATGACATAGGAGGAAGCAATGGATATTGTGACAAACAAATGAAATTAATGTGTGAATTAAGAAAGAATCCCTGAAAACAAATGTCACATCAGCATTTCAGACTGATGGCAATTAACTGAGTATGACCAAGTGCACACAACTGTATCAGTCCTTTATCAATGTTCCCTGGTCAAGGAAGGTTTCTCTGCATGTGTGTACACATACCACTCAAAAACTGGAGCACACTCATGTACACCACAGGACTCAATGAATGTGCCAAAATAGCACTCTCAGCTTGACATTGGCAAAACAAATGTCTATTTCCATGACATCCAAAGCTACATTCACATGTGTTTGTGCAACATATCAAAGGATAAGACTGATGGGACACAATGGTTGTTGTGTAGCATCAGTATGTTCACACAAAATGAAACCCTATGCTACAAATGAAAATCAAGCTGTGCATCTCCTCCAAATAACAATATGGCTATTAATCACATTCACCACAGTAGAACTGTTATCCCACCTGTTGAGTTCCACCTGTGTGAAGTCATTCAGTCAGATGGACTTAATTTGCTCATGATTTTTATCTTCTAAAATTGATAGAGAAGGCCTCTACCACTTTATACATACAACATGTAATTTTGGGAGGGGGGGTTCTTTCATGCAGAACAGTTATGGACACAAATGCTTACAGTCACTCAATGCTGGCTTGGAACCCTTGCCGAAGTGGTGAGAAAATCAACACCATAGTGAAATCAATGAATGTGCCATGGTATAAGTTCATTGCCAATTGTCATATGTGTGTTTATGTGAAAGCATTATATCATGTGTATGAATCAAAGAATATGTACCCCTGCAATTGCTCATAAAGAATCTTGCTGTATGTCAGAGATTTTCTGATGATAGGTATCCCCAGACATAGCTGTAGCCCCATGCTGTTCTCATTGTGATGGCAGAACAACAATTATGTACAATGTAGATATAATCCTGTAATGGAACACATGCCTTATGTAGGCATACATTACATCATGTCATGCCCTTCGTCCTGAGGAGGTGCTACAGTATAACTGTGATGGAATAGCAGTCTATTCAAATGGCAGCATCAGTCTTCAATACAGACTTTCCAAAGGTAATTTACAATAAACACTTGTGCAGTGCCATCAGCATTTGAGCTACATGCCTAACATCACATGCTTATGAAATTTTGCTGAAAGAGAAGCACAAATATAGATTTATTTGATCACTGTGACACTGCACATTTCAATGAATGACAGCACCATTGTGTATTACCTTCATGTTTCTGCTAAAATGTTGTTGCACAACACAAGCACACTGCATAGCTATACCTCATATATGTATTAATAACCTGTTGTGCACAGTAAGAGAAAGAATCACAGATAGTCTCTATTTGAATTCCCTGTCTGTTGACTGACAGAATCTACACACTAGTGCATTATATGCATGCACTGCATGAGACTTATGTCTACATCTATGTGGACTTCTAAATGTTGTGAATAGGAAGATATATAACACACATATTCATCCATTTATATTTATGCACACAATAAGGAGAGTTTCACTGCTGTATTTGATCTCTCTACCTATTAACTGGCACAATCTACACAAAAGTGTATTATATAAACATGCTACAGGAGAGATCTGACTTCTGTGGTATGAGAGTGCATTATTGAAATGGTGACCTCATCAGTGTATTGCTGACAGTATGCATTTGTGGTCAAAGTAAAAAGGGGATGTGGGATCAATCTGACCATGTAAATGTTTTCACAAGTGGGAGTCAATTGAACACACCTGCAGAATTAATCTTCTAATGGCCCCCCATCCCACACACAAGTTGATTGTTGTGAGATTAGAACCCCTTACCTATATAGCTACATAATGTAGAGAACACAGAACTTAACGCAAGCACCATCATAGAAGTCTGACATCAGTAGTGTGAGAGTGCACTTTATAGAGGACGAAATCAGCATTGTGTTGCTGAGAAGATGATACTGGAAGAAGGCTCTGGCACTGATGTGAGTAAATTTATTCCAGGCTACTATTTTATAGAAGCCAGTAGTAGATAAGGGCATATTTTCACAACTCCCTACATGCACACATAAGTGACTGCTGTGAATTTAGAACCTCCTAACTATCTAGTTGCATAACCTAGAGGGTGTCATACTTAAAGCAAGCACCACTAGAAAAATCTGACTTTTATAGTGTGAGATTTTACAATATAGAGGATGACATCAGCTTTGTGTTGCAGAGAAGATGATGTTGGAAGAAGGGTCTGACATTAAGGTGGACTTACCTTGGATGAAGTTTACTCTAGGCTACTACTTTATTTAGGCCAGCAGTAGCTAATACCATATTTACACAACTCCATACACGCAGGTTGACTGCTGTGAGATTAGAACCCCCTACCTATCCAGCTATGCAATCTAGAGAACAGTCTACTTAACATAGGTGCTACCACACAAGTCTGCCTTTTAGCCTTTTATAGTGTGACAGTGCACTTTATGGAGAATGACATCCATGTGGCGTCACAGAGAAGATGATGTAGGCAGAAGGTTCTGACATTGATGTAGACTCACCCTGCAGTGTAAAAGTACTTCAGGCTGCTAATTCACTGAGGATGCCAGTAGTTAAGGTCTTATTTACATAACTCCATCTACATACAGGCAAAGACACACACACACACACACACACACACACACACACACACACACACACACACACACACATTAATGTATATTGCATAACTGTCAGTGATATGTACTGACCTCTCTTCTGTAAATGAGGCATACACAGATGTGAAAGACAGGATGGACAATGAATCATTCATGGATCATTAGATTATGATGATTGTATGTAAACCTTAATGAATGGTACTGATAGCAGTGATATGTGTCATGCATGGGCAATATGGACTATCAATAACAAGTAATACTCAATATTTCAATGCAGAAGGGATACAAAATTATGATTTATCTGTGTCAAGGCTGTACATGGCTGTATATCATTTGTTAGTATCAGTGCTGCAGTGGAGACCCAACTGTCCAAAATGAAGTGTTCAGTTAAGCACATAGATCGCTACATTTCACATTGATACGTTAAACAATTCCCATTTAATGAAGTAATTAATATAATTAATTAGCAATACATATTTCTGTTCCAAATGTCTTCCTAAAGTGCAATGCAGAGAAACATATTTGCACAGAAGTCGTCAAAGTGATATCTCATGCAGGACTATAATGAGTTGAGCTTGGACTGTGAGGTAACAGTATTTAGTGGGGTTCACTGGTGCTTCCTACCAAACTTTACACAAATAATCACAGAGAAGTTATTGTGATTCTTTTTATATGTACAGCAGATCTGTTTTATTTTAACATACTGCATGTATATGCTCTGCATGTTGTATTATACCTATCCATGTTAGCTCAAAAGCTCAATTCAAAAATGAAGTGCTGTGCTTCCCTTCTCCATTTGCACAACAGTAGGCTGTGAGCAAACAGGCTTACTATTAAAGCAAACAGTCACAAACTTAAATTTGGTTTTCCTTCTACAGTGCAAACAAGCCTAGCAGTGTTCAACAGCTGTCAACACTCTCTACAGTATTTAGTGAAGGAAATCTACCTGCCTTTCTCTGTGGCACAAGGTTTAAGCTCACTGAGCTAAATTAAAGAGCAGAGTTGAAGCAGGGTTCTAATCTCGTATGTAGATCATTTTCCAAAAATTTTCAGTATGTGATTATTATAATAACATTTCATCATGACTTTAAACATACCTAGGAATGACTATTATAAATATGTTGCCTGGGAAAATTACATGAGTATTAGTAATGAAACAATCTTTTATACCTAGTGTATTCAAGACACGTTTCAAGGGAAATCACAAGTTAATTGTGTGTACAATGCTATTTCTTTTCTTTATGTTCTGATAGTACAGCATGTTTAAGCACCTTTGCACGAGGAAAGCTAGACTGCTGTGGGTGGGGGAAATAATTTAGCATGTTTTGCCATAGGACATGAGCAGCCATTCACTGTTACTTGGCATTGTTGCACAATACCAAACTCTGCACAAAGGCTGAGAACAAAAAGTGAATAATTTCTGGCTATGAGTGTTGTGTGCGACTCTACTTTATGACCAGATTAAACATGTGGAAATGAGGTTGTCAGGAAAGTGGTGAACTGGGGGGGGGTCAAGCAGAGGCGAAGACACAGAGAAAAGACTAGAGGAATTTGCAGGAAGGAAGTGGAAGAGAACCATAGCTCTCCATTTCTTCACACCATAAGTGTAGAAGTGTTGCCAGAAATTGCTGAATTTGTAAAGTCACCACACCAAGGATGGGTGACAGCAACAGAATTATGTTGTACAGCAATTTATAGCAAATCAAGTATGTCAACAAGACACATAATTGAAGTGGAGAGCTATGTATGAGCTGCTTTATTTTATTTTATTTTTTGTGGGATAGGTGCATATTTTTTACTTTTTTACTTTTCAAGGGAGATGAATGTTGGGGAAAGTGCTTAGGAATGTGAGGGTCGGGTAGGTAGGTTAGGTGAGGAGGGAGATGCAGACATACAGGACAAAAAAGACAGACAAGGATGGTGATGTACAAAGAAGGTTGGGGGATACCATGATGGGGATAAGTAGAGGACATTGGAGGCCTATCCACATCAAGCTTGAGAACACTAAGAATCTAATCCTCACCCTCAGAACTCTCATCACTGTCTTCTGTCTCAATTTCCTGTTTCAATGCTCAACATGGCATTGTCTTGGCAAAGTGAGAAAGCACATTTTTGACTCAGCAGATTCTGGCCTGGAGGCCCCTTTCAGTTATACCCTCCAACAACTCTGTCAGCTTTTGGCAGGTGACAAAATCACCACCTCCAATAATACTACTCCCAGATGGTAACAGTGCACCAAGTGCCAGGGCAGAGCTACCTGATGCAGATGGACCAGATAGGACAGGGGTTGTGAAGGCAGCGCTCTCAGTTTGGGATCCTGAAGTGCTGGGTGTTGGTGCTCCAACCTGTGGATGGATGATGGGCCAATCTGCAGTGGTCGAACTACCTCTATGTGCTGCATATCAGGTTTAGTAATCAGAGATGTATAACAATAGAACATTTTTATGCCATATAAAATACCCCCCCCCCAAAAAAAAAAGAGGAAGGAAATGGTGGGCTGAGACAAAAAAGCAACTGAATTAAACCCATGGCATATCACATTGCAATATAGTTTTAGAAAAAAAAATGTTAATAATCATCCAGTCTATACACCTTGACCACATCCAGGTATGATGGGGCGGCCTTATTCTGTTGTACTGTTAATGAATTGCACTGTTATGATAACAAGGATACAACTATTTATTCCTGTATTGATATATTGCATACAATTACAGTACTTATTAGGGTTACAGTAAGACCTGATGTATACATATCTCATGCCTCTCTGAGGCATTTAACCTCTCTGGGTGCACCTCACGGCTTGCTGCAATGTCTTCAGTACCTGTACAACAGAGAAGAAGAGACATGAAAACATACTGAATAAAATTATTGGCTGTGTCCTGCATTCTATAGCATTTAATACTGATGTGTCAGTGTATTTACACAACTGAGGGATATCAGCAGACCATAAACTAAGGAGGTCATTGCTGCATTATTTCAGGTCGCTATAGTGGTGATGGCAATTCTCTCCAGTGAGTGAGATGCCAGTTGCACTGGAGATAGCCTTTGCTAATCTGTTCCAGATCTCAGTCTTATACTGAGACCCTGTATAATCCCCCTGCAGCAGACTACAGCTGTAGTGCTTCAGAAGGAGTGCCACAAAAAATCCTGGTCTCCTCAACACCCCACCTCTGTGCTGTAAATTCAGCATCATCATCTTCCTCATCAGCCATGCCTGCAGAAGTCAAAAAGCAACTCTAAGTCTGATTTGGCACCAAATTCCAATCTCACATTGAATAGCTGGTGTGCAAACATGAACAAACATGCCAAATGCATTTGCATGATGGCACAGAGAGGGATTTGTAAACAAAGTGGAAGTATTTTGTGAAATAGCAAAAAAGGTGTGAAACATGGCAATTGAGATTTGCCATATGTGATGCTCAACATATTCACACTTTTTTATATAATCAATACTGACAGCTTCAGTGGCTTGGCTTGTTATCCTTTATGATTTGGACATTAAATACAATGATTTGGCACACATCTTTCTGGAATTACACTTTGTGAAAAGTTAGTTGACCAATGAGGGAGTAAAACTAAGGATGAAAAAATGCATAATTTTATTCAAGGTGATTATTTATCAGTGCAAAGGAGGAACCCCCTTTCAGCCATGTTTATTACAGATAAACTGATGTCAGTATGAATGGAGATTTACTCCACAAATGCCTCATCCACGGTGGAGCAGTGGTAGCGTTGTTGCCTCACAGCAAGAGGTTCTCCTGTTCGATTCTTGGCTGGAGTGCAGGGAGTGCCTTCTGTGTCGAGTCTGCATGTCCTCCCTGCTGTTGGGTGGGCATTCAAAAGACAAGCGTACATGGGCATGCCTTCATTGAAGGTTGAATGTCGAGCTGGCACCTAAGCATTCGTGAAAATCTACTGCCAATCATTAGTGGACCGGAGTTCTGCTGTGGCGACCCCTAACCAGGAAAAGCCAAAAGACAGCAACAACAACATGCCCGTTAACTCTGTGACTTTAAGATGTCCTGTGAAATGAATGCCCATGAAAGAGGCAGCATTACTATCTATAAATGTATGTCAGATGAATAGACTTTCACAACTGATACTGGTTGGGGTATGATAGATACAAACCTCACTACACATACTGTCCTAAACACAGAGTTGGGCTATGTGGGGAGAGAAGATGATTTTAGTTTAAATATTTTGCCCATCATACATATGCAAGGCCATTTTTTTTCCACTATGAAAAATATCCTGCTTAAATAATTGCATGCGCATTCAACTGTGTTTCATAGGGTCTATATTAGATAATCAAACTTTCAAAAGTTCGAGAGTCATATGGTCGACACCATATGATCAGATTTTTGAATCTGGGGGGAAATTCACCCCAGGGATCAGGTCAGTTGCCCTGCAGAGAAGTAAATACTGTGGGAAGAAATAGCCAGAGAATTGTTATGTCTTAGCTTGTATAGGCCCTTGGGCCAATAGCCTAGTACCAACCTATGAACCTATGAATGTTTGAATGTTTTAATGGAGATCTTCGTAAAGCATGGAATGGGAAGATTTCCCTTTTCTGCACTGTAGTGCAATCTCAGAGTTGGTATATTTAAAGAGTGGGGTGTGTGGGGGGTGCAGGAGGCTTGTCCCCTGCTTAAAACGTTCAGTAGGTTATTTGTGTAGTTTATTTTTTTATTAGATTCTCAAACTTTTAAAAGTTTGATCATATGGTGTCGACCATATGACGGTCGAACTTTTGAAAGTTCGATTATCTAATATAGACCCATTTCGTAACTAAATCAGTAATGACATATGCTATTTAGAAAAATTAATTTATCAAATCATTAATGAGACGTATTGTAATAAACATAATTATCATAACCATTTGAATGTAGTGTTACCTTCTTAAAGTATTGTTAGAAACTGCATTCTGATAACCATTGTAAAAAATAAGCTTTATCTAAATATGAACCCTGGATCACCTGTTTTTGTCTCTAAAGTTAGTTCACTTATACCTTCTGCAACAGAGACAGTCACAAAATCAGTGGGTGTTCTCCACTCAATTCTGTGCAGAGTACTGATGTCCATACATTGCCACTAAGCCTGTTTGTGCTAGGGAATACAACTCAAATTAAATGTTTCAATTTTTCATTAAGCAGTAAGCTTGGCCTCATGCCACTCAGCACCGAGCAAGTGCACTAGGTAGAATTAAAAAAAAACAGAAAAAAAAACTCATATGAAGTTCTAATAAAAGCAAGTCACAAGTCTGGAGTGATAATTTACACATCCAATTTACACAGAAAGGATTTGAACCCCAGAGTAACTGTGTTAAGGTGCTAAAGTCAATGCATTTACATCTTTTGCCACAGAAATGGGTATATATCATGTGCACATCACTTAGTCATTAGTAACACTGCACAGCAGTAAACACTACGTGCACTAATGAGGATTATAGAAATGAAATTGCTCACTCTTTCCTTCAATTGTGAGCCATGTTTCCAATCTGCTAATCAGTACTGAAATTGCACAAGCAAAAAAGCATATATAACAGCTTATGTTACACACAACAAAACACAAGCTGCATTTTCAATTCTGCTACAAACATTCCAAGCAGCATGTGGCTTCAGACCCTGCATCCTCTCTCCTGTTTCTTTAAAATCATTACACTTATTTACTTATTTTACATTTGTTTACCAGGAGTGTCTGAGTGGGCCAGATGCCCATTTTCAGCAGAGGCCTAGGGAGAAAAGCTCTGAAATACAAACAGTAATAAGAATCAAATATTTTACATGAACCACAAGAAGTCACATATACAGTACTCAGTTCATGAGTCTTGTCACTTATATAATAGTCACATATACAGTACTCAGTTCATGAGTCTAGTCACTTATATAATAGTCACATATACAGTACTCAGTTCATGAGTCTAGTCACTTATATAATAGTCACATATACAGTACTCAGTTCATGAGTCTAGTCACTTATATAATATTCATGGTATGCAATTTGTTTATATGCATTGCCAAAATAGAGAAAAAAATAAATAATACACATAGGTACAAGTAGGTACATAGCATATAGGTAGACTGAAGGTATTAAGAGAGCTACAACATGAAAGTCTGATTTAATATTAAGTCTCAGACTGCACTGTTTACCAGAATGTTTTGAGTATTGTGAAAAGAAAGAAGAAGAGGCAATAAAAAGAGGGAAACATAAAAAGGCTTGGGAAAGGTAGAGGTAAGAGTGCTGGGGAGAGAGGAGGTATAAGAGTCTGGAATGATCAACCAGGGGTAGTGCAGGAGCAAAGTCAATTATTTTTGGGTGTTTCTTAAACAGCCTTTTGAATTTGGATGAGTTAGTCATCTTGAAATGTGCTGGGGAATAGAGTTCCAGATTTTTGATATTTGTTTTGTGAACAGAGCAGGCTGTTATTGGCTTTTGTGACCTTTAGTAGAAGTCTTGTTCAAAAACCATAAAACCAGTATCAATAAAGAGCAACCACACGCTGCAGCTGAGAGCTGCTGTAATTTAATGTCTTCTGGCACCTTGGCTATACAAGCCTTCACAGGAATGAATTCACAACATACAACAGTACTTTTTTTATAAAAACATCAATTACACAATTAATCAATTAACTATTTTTAAGAAAATATTTAAAGAACCATGATACATTACATTTCCATACATTCAACTTTATAAACTCAAATTCATTTCTAAATTCATGCCCCTAGGAGCAAGCGTACCAAAAATCAGTATAAATCTACTTTCCAAATTTAATAACTTTTGAACATAATTATCATCACTTGTACAATCAGGTTTAGCCAATACACAGAAAAAAAGAGATTGAGTGACTCCCCCATGAACTTTATGAAAATGTTCAGAAATAGGGTTATCCAACCTACAGTTCCTAACATCCCCCAAGTGCTCAAGAATACGTATTTTCACTTTACGTCTAGTTTGACCAATGTACCATCTTGGTGGTATACAACCACAACCCACAAAGTATACTATCCCACAAGATAGACAATTAAATCTATCTGTAGCCACATATTTCACACCATTTATCACACTCCCTGACATATTCTTCACTTTCGAACATACTTTACACCCCCCGCACTTAAACATACCTACTTTTTTTTCACTTAGAACGAATGTTATATCCTTTCTTAGGAAACAAATGGCCTATTTCATCATTAAAACAGACAATAGGCCATAAATTATCCACCACCCTTTTCAAAACTTCAGAGAAACTTGACAATTTAGTTACAAAAAAGATTTTTTGGTCATCATCATCACCATGATGGCTCATCACAGATCTACAAGATCTTAGAGCATACCTAACATCACCTTGACCAATATTCTTATCTAACGTATCTAACTTACTTTTACCACTATCAAACAGATGTCTCAGAGTACCCACGAGCAATAAGTCTTGCCTTGTATAGCCGAGGTACCAGAAGACATTAAATTACAGCAGCTCTCAGCTCCAGCATGTGGTTGTTCTTTAGTAGAAGTCTGTCACATGACTGCAGGGATCAACAGTTAGAGTAAGGTTGGACTAAGCTTTTGAGAGCAGGACAATTGTCTGGTTTGTGAATGATGGCTTGAATGATTGTGAGCTGGTTTAGAGATATAAGACTTGGAGAGCCAGTTCACTCTAGTCGGGGGAGATCTGAGCATTGGTGTTATCTATTTGGGTGGCTAGAGGCAAACCTGGCTATTTTATTGTAGCAGGCCTCTAGTTTGTTTAAGTCTGATTTTCTCAGATTTATGAAGATTGGAGAGGCATACAACAGACAAGATAGTAGATGTGTTCTGGCTATAGACTGTTTAGAGGTTTGGGTGAAGAATGGTTTGCCTCTGTAGAGTGAGCCAAGTCTGATGTGTACATTTTTATTGTCTGGGGTATGTGTCTGCCGTACTTGAGGCAATTGGCAATGGTGACCTCTAGCAGCTTGGTGTGGTCCACAGGTTTGATTTTGGTGTTGTCATAGGAGTGGAGGATAAAAGGCAAGGGGAGCTAGGATGTTTTGTTATTTGCAAATAGCATTAGTTTAGTCTTGTTGGTGTTGAGAATGAATTGATTCTTGGAGAGACATTGTTCAATATCAATAAATTATTTTTTTTTGTAAGAGTTCATGGAGGAGTTAGGGAGTTGCACAGATGAATAAGGAGTGATCTGTATATTGCATGATGGTTGCTGAGTGAGTGGCTGAACTGAGTTTATTGGTAAAAATGGTGAATAGTTGTGGCCCAAGGATTGAACCTTGTGGGACACCAACTGAGACTGGCAGTAGAGACAAGATCTCATTTTGCCATTTGACTGCTTGTTGTCATTTAGACGGGTAGCTGTGAAACCAAGAAATAGCCGGTTGGGAGAGATTTAAGGAGGCTATTTTGCTGAGATGTTTTTTGATGTGATACAGTGTCAAAAGCCTTTGACATGTCAAGGAAAATAGATGATGCAATCTGTCTTTTTCTAAGCTGCTGATTGACTGTGTCTGTGAATCTTATAAGAACAGTTGTGGTACTATGGTCTGGCTGAAAACCAGGCTGGGAGCTGGAGTGCAGGTTATCGTTAGGTGGATAGGGGAAGAGTGAGAATGTATGCATTACTTCAGGATTTTGGCAAGGGGCGAGAATTGCGATTTGGCTATAGTTTGATAATTAAGTAGAAGTGCCTACTTTATGTAAGGGGATGATGTGTGAGATTTTCCAAAGTTTGTGGATATATTGCTCAGAGATGGAATTGTTAATTAGCAGGGAGACTGGATACAAGATGGGTTCAACTGCTAATTTAAGAAATTCATTGGGGAGTAGGTCTGCTGCAAGTGATGAAGGTTTTAGTTTGTTGAGAAGATTTTTTTTTGTAGCTAGTTTGAAATGGTCTAATAGAAAAGGACATGGGATGAGGACCAGAGCTAGTGGACATAATTAGATGAGTATTGCTGTCAATTTTTAGTAGGGACAGTATTGAACTTGTAAAGTGTAAGTTAAATTGGGTTGATACAGTCTTGGTGGTGTTTGAAGAGGTGAAGTAGTACTGTGTCCAGGGTTTAAGAGTTGCTTTACGGTACCTCAGAATTTTTGTGTGTTGTTTTGATGTTTTTGTTAGATTATTGTATAGTAGACATTTTTTTTCATTTTTTCTTTTGTTTTTGTTTTGTGTTTTGGCTAAGTTTTTAGTTGACAAAAGTTTAGCAGGATTTTTTTTTTTTTTTGCTGCTTTGAAAGTGTATCCAGGCTCTGTCTCTCTGTTTCATGAGTAGTTTAATGTCTTTTGTTAGCCATCGGACTGGCTTTGCTTTTTCATGAATTCCTCTAATGGAGCCAAGCTAATAATATCAAGGAATTTATTACTGAAGTACTGGACTACATTGTCTAACTGTAGAGGTTTTAAAGGGGACCAGTCACGTTGTTTTTAGGAGGGAGTTGAGGATTTCAGTGTTAAAATATTTATTTTTTGCTTTGGATATGTTTATATATGATTTTTTTTGCAGGTCCTTCCCTGTGCCTGAGAAGATAGGTGTGCATATGGTCACTGACAGAGTCTAGGAGGCATCCATACTGGTGACATACGGAGGGTCTGTTTGTAAGAGTCCAATCTAGAATTGATTGCTTGTTACCTGTTTATCAATTCTGGTTAGAGAGCAGATTATCTGAAAGACACAGAAGAGATTAATATAGTTGGTTGTGTTTCAGAGGTACAGACTGAACAGTCAATGTTGAAATCTCCTATGATAATTGTTTCTTGGTTAAATGTGGAGGCTATTCAGCAGATAATATTTTTTGTTGTGGTAGAATTGTTTCTGGGTGATATATGCCTATACAATAATAATGTTTTTGTTGGTGTCTAGCTGTAGGTGGAACACTAGTAAGGCTGAATTTGTTAGATTTGGGGGTATTTTAAAATTTATTTATTTATAATAATGGCAATGCAGCCTCCATGTTTATGAACTCTGTCAAGTCTATCCATATTGTATCCTTGGGTTAGGACTTCTTTGTCATTAATATGGGGTTTTAACCAGGTCTCAGTTATTGCTACAATTTCTGGGGGGTATAATATGAGGGTAGCATGGAAAGTCTAGATTTCATTAAGAATGCTCCTTAGATATATAGTAATGATTTGAGGATCAGAGCTGTTATGAGGGTGTCTCTAAAAGTTTTGAATGATGTAGTTATCATCTAAATAAGGTGTATGATGTTGGAATTGTGGGTCTGGATTTGGATGTATGTCACTGGCTAGATTAAGTAGCTAGAAACTGCATCAAAATAAGTCAGTGAGTTTGGATATCATTTTAGAATATTTGTGTACAAAATTAGAGGCTGCTTGTGTGTGGGTATATTTAAGTGAGAAGATTGTTGTGAAGGAGTTTTTATATAGGTGTGGTGATATTGCAGTGTTTGTGGAGATGGTGCATGTTGGAAAGCTGGTTGCTTTTGTGGGAGAATAAATATGTGTGATTTGCAGATTTTGGTAGGAGGTAATTAGATAGGTTGCTGTTAGGAGGTTAGCAGCAATGTGTGGGGGACTATCATATTAGTTATACTAAGGCTAGCAAATTATGAATCTGTATAGGATAGGAAGTGTAGATTAATTGGTAGGGAACCTACTTAGGGGTTTATTATTAATTAATATGTTGTAGAGTAAGAGAGTAGATGTAGTTTGATTTTGGTGGTCAGAATGGTATGGGTGTTGTGATAAGTTAATTGTATAAGGGGTGTGTCTGTGTTATTTGTATAAGTTTAGGTATAGTGAGGGTGGCTGAGTGAGATTTTAAGGTAGGGTAGGTAAGTGGAGAGATACAGAGTGCAGCTAGGGAGAATGGAGCAGGAAGAGCCACAACAGTGAAAATAACTAAAACAAAAACAAAAACAATCATTGTTTAGGTAAGAAATCCTTCCTATTCTTGATTATATCATTTAAGTAGTACTCAGTCTTGCTTATATTCCGAACTGTGAGCCAGGCATGCTGGGAAGGGAGTTCAAGAACTAGGGAGGGCATTTGGAGTAGTTGAAAACTTAAGAACTGAATTTGCTGCCTAATTGTGTCAGATCTAGGCATAAATTGAGTTGGGGAGCAACAACCTTATAAATCAATTATAGAGTAAAGAAAAACTAAGCTCCCTCGTGGTTGTGCGTGCCACTACAGTCATAAATTACTTAAATGCAGTGAAAACAAAGGTTACAAAGACGTATGTCACCCAAACCACAGATTACATACACTGTATATGGTAATCTGGTGGCTTCATAGTGGGTTTTCATGCCACTGTTTTACTTTAAATAGCCACTCGGTTGTTAGGGCTGGGTTAACACCAGTGAAGACAGTGAACTGGAAGATAACAGGAGATATGAGGTAGTTGAGTAAGCACATAAAACATGGAAGTAAAGATTTAAAAGGCAAGACCCTGAAAAAAACATTCAATGTGATTAGGTTTAGTTTGATGCTATTATACAGTTTTTACAAGTTAATAATTCACTTATAGCATGTACATTTGATAGATTGAAAATTGAACAACACTTCACTTAGAATTTCTATTTGGAATGTTGAACTTGAGGAGCGATAAAACTAAATCAAGCTTGAGATCAAGTTGGCTATGACTATGTCACTATAATTAACTTGGACCAGCACCATTTAGATTATAACTAAAATCAGCATAAAATGGAACTTGACTGAGTTGCTTCTAATTTGCAAAGTTACCAGGGTACAGTACAGTTTGCTGTGATTGTAGCATGAGAAATACTGGAGGCATTGTGTTATTGGTCTCAGACCAAGCACTACAGACAAGAACAAATTTTTCTTGTGACTATAAGGGGTCTATATTAAATAAACGAACGCGTAAAATGTCGAGTACAACATACTCGAACACTTTTAAGAGAACGTTTACGTAATGACAGCTGTAAATATCATAAATAGGAGTTTTGAAATGTTTTGTTTGGCCAGCACTAAAATACGTCACGAATCACGTCATTTAAACTACTTCAACCAAGAATTCCATAAATAAAACTAAACACCAAAGTCTAACCATGAAACTATAACAATACACTAACTTACATACTAACTGCAAAACGAAACACAAGTAAACATAACACAACGATCACTACAACACAGATATACATAACTAGCACTGCTGCTTCCAAAGGACGTGCAGTAACACAAAAGGAATTAAATACTAAACTACGTATTAAATGAACAGGTTATTACCATGGTTCAAAAGAGGTACAAAAGTACATTGCTTGTTGTAAATTGAAGGAAAGTGCCTGAATGTGTTGAGTGCATCGCGTACATATTCATGTTTGTATTGCTTTCAGTTAGTGTAGCATCCGACAGCACATGGGAGGAGGAGTTGGCCAAACAAAACTTTTCTACATTCTAAATTATGACATTTCGAGCTATTGATTAAATGAACATTCGCTTAAAAATGTTTGAGTATGTCGTACTCGACACTTTAAGTGTTCGTTTATTTAATATAGACCCACTATAAGCACTCAAAACTTTTCTGAGCCAAGCAACATCATGTGATTAGCTGAGTAGCCACTGTATAATCCCAAACAATCAATTTAGCCACACTTTATATTACGGTCCACAATACAATACAGTCAACACAATACCATAAAAAGAGGTTTTGATAGGAGCTACAAATTGATAAAAACATGAAACAGGATTAAACTAGATAAATATACATCAGATTAGTTCCCCTTTTATTTTTGTATTTTTAAAATAAAATACAGAACAATATCCTTAACAGGTTAAAGAAGTATTAAAATGTCTAGGTGTGCACACAGATGCAGAGGAGCTCAGTACTTACAATCCAAAAAAAACTAAGGAAATTTGAAAAATGGGCCTTTCCACCTAATTATTATTTGTAAACAAAGCTAAGGGGTGGGGTTACGGTGATTATTCTTTGGATTGGTTCAATGGAGTCCAGTGTAGTATAGGGTATTAAAACAGAGCCAGAGCAGTGAAAAGAACTTAAAAAAAAAAAAAAACAATCAGTGTTTAGGTGAGAAATCCTGCCTATTCTTGATTATATCATCTGAGTAGAACTCACTCTGGTTTATATTCCAAATTGTGAGCCAGGCATGCTTCGAAGGAAAGCAATAAATTAAGGAGGCTATTTGGAGTAGCTGAAAATTTGAAAACTGAATGTACTGCCTACTCTGCTGGTTGGTGAAATTTGCATTGAACATGCTAGAAACAAGAATCCTAGACTGGTAATACAGAATCAGCTCTAGGCATACACTGAGTGTGTGTGTGTGTGTGTGTGTGGTGGTGGTGGTGGGGGGGGGTAGATGACCGCATAAACTAATTATTGAGTAAAGAAAAAACTAAGCACCCTTGTGGCTGTGCACACCACTACAGAGTATAAATTACTCAAAAGCAGTGAAAACAAAGATTACAAAGAAGTACATCTGTGAAACTACAGATTACATACAATGTATAAGGGAATCTGGTGGCTTGAAAGTGGAGGTTGATGCCGTTGTTTTAATTTAAATTGTCACAAAGTTGTTAGAGCTGGGTTAACATCAGTGAAGGCAGTGAAAGGTTAAAGAAGTACTGAAATGTCGTGGCATGGACACAGAAGCAGAGGGGGCCGGTACTTGCAATCCAAGGGGACTACAGAAATTTCATCTGTGTGTTATAATGATTCTTTGATGCAATGTGGAATTTCTTTTCTTACCCCTTTTATCACAGCACACCTGTGCCACTGTGAAATGCACTTCAGATGTCAAGACAAATTAAATTTTTCAATTTGTAATTTGGACAGTGGATTCTCTTTCACTGCTTCAAAAAGTTGCCAGTCAAGAGTGCTCTCTGACAAAACACATACAAATGTGGAACACAAAGAAATAAAAAAAAAATAGACAAATAGTTACAGGTATGGGCTAATAATAATAAAAAGGCAGGATTGTGAAGATTCCCAGATACGTGTGTGGTACAACCTGGTCATATGCTCAGAAAATATGCATTAGCTCTGTTAGACAGAACACTATGTGGATATGAACACTCAATTCAGGTCAATATCCCTCTTTGCCACTAACACAGGAACGTAAAATGCTCCTGTCTCATTTGCTTGAACATGTCTAGATCAATATGATATTGACAAGTACTTTTTGCTAATAATAGCCCACATCACAATAATGTCAGGTTGCCAACACTGCCGGCTACTTCTTCTCTTTATTTTCTGAACATTTTCCCCTCCTGTCAGCATAACTACAGAAATGGAATGTCATGGTCATTTATTTGAATTTTTGTTTGAATGTGTGCTATAGTTGTTCAGCACATCAGACATATTTTATGTGCTTTTACTGCAAAGATAGTGTTGCTGAGGTTGTCTTCATAGCTGTCAAAGTGCTTAGACATTTTATTTTAAGTCTACTCAGCATGATATAGACACTTCAGAGAGAAGAGTCACCAGTATTGCTTTTTGTTGTAGTCATAGCAATCAGTAATACTTGCAAGTCATTAACAGCTAACAATTGTCTTTGCTCGTCCGTTCAGTCTTAGGTCATGTGCATGCAGTCTTGTTGCTACTTATACCATGTTTGCATCCCATACAGTAAGTAATTTTCTTGGTGTTCAGGAATGCTAATAATTTCACATCTCATTTGTATCTTTGCAGTGCTCAGAGAACTGAATCTATACAATATAAAAGTAATGGGGTAGCTATGAAATTGGAAGGAGTGGAGATTGATTGGATGGAGACAGATCATTACTACTAGTTACTGTGAGAAGACTGGTCTACTAATTGCTGCACTATTTCAAAAGGTATGTTTGTCCACTTCATACACCCCTTTAATTTTCATATTTTAAATGTATTTCAACATGCAATAGAAAAAAGTGTGTTGATATTTATGCAATTTTAAAAATTCACTGCTGGTATACTGCACATTTGTCAGTTCTTGCTCTGCTTTCAAAGTTAGTATGGTTAAATCACAGTATTATGTTACCATTTGTTATTGGAGTTTCACCAGCTAATGCAAGCAATTGTATTATGTTTACAATCCACTACAAGGGCTTGTGCATGTGTAGCTAAAAGAGATGTTAGGCTTCTCTGACGGCCCCTGGCAACCTCCACGGTCGTGGAGTCACCAAGGGAAATTGTCTAGGCAGTTGGACTTTGAATTTTTGCCTAGTTATTGATAATGCTGCCACCAAGCAGACATTTAAACAACTATTGTCACTATTACAGGCATATTAACAGAATGAATGTAATGCTAATGTATTATTATTATTTTACAGGGAGCTCACTTTGCTTGTGTGTAGTCCGAAATAAGCATTGTGTGTTCAATTGTTTTGTGCTGAGAATGGGTTCACTAATTTGGTTTCTAGAGAATGCTTTTTGTATGTGCTATAATTTTGTTTGTTTGTTTCATGTCATACAGGATTACGGCACCCAGACCACCTGTTCCATTAAAGCCACCACTCAGTGATGGTGGATGAGCAAGATCATAATTGAACCTTTATGCCATCATTCTGCTTGACAGGGAGAAAAGTGCAGCACCATGCCACTGATATGATTACAGCCCCACACAGGAGGTCAGCTACAGTAGCACAAGAACAGATGGATATGGGGGGAGGGCCTGCAACAGAACCACCACTCACTGAAAATAAGCATTTTCTGTCCACTGTCAGATATCCAGACAGCTCAGCAGAGCATTCACACAGACTTCTTGATGTTGGTGCTGATATGGGAAACAGGCCATGTGGTTCCCAAGAAGAAACCCTGGGTATGCTATATACAGGGCTTGTAATGCCATTGTAGACATCTTTATGTATTAATACTTTTACATCACAAAGCATCGATATATGTATCTTACAAGCGAGAAGTGTTCAGTAGAGATTATGTTGGGGGGATGGCCATCCTGATTGACTCTAAGATATCTCTTAAGGGGAAGAGAGGTAGAGCATTATTCTTTTGTTTTTGTGCCATTTGCACTCTAATACTTATTAGCCTTCTTTCTACTTCATTTCCCTTTTCCCGGGACATCAGAATTATCATATACAATACCTCCTGCAGATAGTGAGTACAAACACCCATTACTTAGATGTAAGTCTGAGGAGACAGTAAAAAGTATTGCTTTACTTTAACATCTGAAATTGTTTAACATGGCTGTGTAGAACCATATTTGGATCATTTTCACTCACTACTTCTCTCCTGCTTGTGTTTAATAATTATTATCACAGGTGATCCTAACAGTTGAAGTGTAGAACTTGTACCACCTGATGTCAGAATATCGGTAGCTTATGATGATGATACTGGTGATTCAGAGGCACAGTCAGGGGATGCAGAGGTTCAGTCTGATACTGATGCTGTGGCTCACACATCCACTTGCATTATTTCAGACACAGTCAATATGCCTATGCATACTCATTCCATTCATGCCTCAAATATAGAACAGGTTGAGAGTGACACATTTGATCGGGGTAGTGTGGTTACTCCATTTTAAGATCTGACTGAGTCTTACCATAACTATTATGAGGGCATGGCACCACACAGGAAGGTTGCTAGAGTTGCTCAGAAGAGGCTTACTATCCACCCTCATCCTGATGCAGCTGTATCATTACATGCCATCAGATGTATGTATAATGCTTCATGGAAGCAGTCATGTTCCACAAGGGGATCAGAAGAGATTATGTGAGTTTTGCATTCTGTCATGTGCAACTGCCTAAACCATGTGGGTGACTTATTGTATAAGATGAGCGACACACTGGATCAGGCAGTGTCTGTGATGGAATATCTTCTGGGGAAGGCATGGCATCCACGCGTCCTTAGAGCTGCAACATGCTCAGGTGTTAGCCGATGTAGTTATGCCAGATCCCATTCCCATAGTGGCACTACTTCCACTGCTCCATCAGTAATTGAGGTGTCTGCATCCAGATGTGGTAGGCCATGGGCTCATGGTCTTGTTTGTAGTCATGAAGAGAGCTCGTCCAGCAGATATTTCTCACATTCAGGTAGTACCCCTACTTCAGACTAGGGACATTGAAGCGGTAGTGCAACTCCTGGTCGAGGCAGTTTGGATGGTTGGGAGTGACGACACTGAACTGAAAACTCTACCATAAATGGCTCACACCTGTCAAACATGGTAGGGCATAGTGGTAGTGCAAAGTTTGAGTGTGTTCAAGCAGACATATGCAAAATTCAAAAAAAGTGCCCATACTGATCCACACACACACATGCAAACTAAGAAAACCTTAATTTTGATTGGGATATATCTCTTGTTTGCAGCCCTGTGATATTTCTTACTTTACAGAATGTTCTGTGTTTCCTACTTACACACTCACAACTTTCTTGTCAGCCTTGGCCTACTGCCCACCACCTCCACCACCACCCTGTGCTAATGATGATTACTGTGCCATGTCCTTTGTTCATTTGGGTTTGACTTAGCGTTACATATATGTCTGTTGCATGGAGTGGAGAGCTAAGCAAGTCTTTCTCAGTATGTTGATTATATGCATATTTAATAGCAGTTTCAGTATATGTATTTTTCTCCATATTTAATACTTAACAGGATTGTGGATGTTTCTGCAAATACTCATTTCAGATGGCTTTTTTAATTTAGTATTTTAATTCGTGTATTCCAACCAATGATACTGCATTCCTGGTTATTGCTGTACTTGGGAAACTGTTGATATAATTGTCCTGTTGACTGGACTGTGTACAGTGGTTATGACCAGCTTGATGCCAGTTATTGTGTGCAATGCAACCCTGTATAGTGCAGATATCATTTCTATAAGCCAAAAATCCCACTGGTGGACACCTCACACAAGTTGTGATTGAGTACATTTATGACTCACTGTATGCAGGCAGTTTATATTCTTATAGATTTGTTCATATAATATAGATTCCGCACTTACCTTGACATTACTGCAGTTATAATTCCTGTGCATCAGGGATATCTCTGTCTGATGCTATCTGTACCTAGACATTACATAGATAATTAAAGTTTTTGGACATCAGATGGCATCACTTTTAATATTTGCATGTGTGTGCTTATGTCGTTATGTGCATTCCTTCCCTGGTGAGTGCATGTGCTATCATGCTATCATTTGCCTCTTAATTGCTGAATGAGTGCACGAACCTTTGAGTCTTAGGTTTTAAATGTGTGTGCTATCTTTTGCCTCTTAGCTGGGGAAGGTGCATATTGTACACACGTACATCTGCCAATAATCTCTGCAGCTGCAGATTCTCCCTCAGAATCCTCGTCTTGGAGGTGCTGGAGCTACTTGTGATCCAGGAATGTGAGGTCCTGCTTCTTGCTGTCACTGTTGCAGCTGCTTCCTCAAGATGATACTGTGGAACATGGCACAGACTACGAGAAGTTTTATGCAGGTGCCCGGATTATACTACAGGGCACCCCCTGATGTGCCTAGACAGCAGAACCATGACTTGACAAGTCAAACACATGCTCTGTGATGTTTCTAGTTTGAGCAAGGACATCATTGTATCCTGCTTTTGTGTGTGTGTGTGTGTGTGTGTGTGTGTGTGTGTGTGTGTGTGTGTGTGTGTGTGTGTGTGTGTGTGTGTGTGTGTGTGTGTGTGTGTGTGTGTGTGTGTGTGTGTGTGTGTGTGTATGCATCTTTGATGGGAGTCATGAGCCATGGTATCCAGTACATAACTTGCATCACATAGTGAGTGGATGGATTTGTGGAATACCACCCCTAGTAAGCCTTGTGTAAAGCTGCAAGGTGTGCCATATGTGTAAGTCATAATAACTGTCTGGATTTCCTGCATAGATAATGAGGATGATCCCTTGGGCATTACAAATAGCCTGCCACTGACTGAGAGGAACCCCTTCCTGCTATCAGGAGGTGCTTTTATTTCTATGTGAGTGCAGTCTATGGCCCCCAAGACTTTATTGTTCTTGCTCTCTCTTCTGAGGTGTATGGAAAATAGATGTATTCCCTTGCATGCTCTAGTATGGCATTGCAACACTGGTGAAATATTCTAGAGGCTAAGTCCTGTGACCCACATAGTATATCCCCTGTAGGCCTCTGAAATGTAGGTTCTCCTTGATTTCCCCTGCATCTGAGGTAGGTTGGCAGAGGTTGCAGAGTTCCTGTAGTATTTCCCTATCCCTATCAATCCTGTACCACTCTAATATTTTAATGTCATGCAGTTTGTGATATTTAATACAGGGTCTGAACACTCTTCTTCTCCTTGGATGAGGTCTATCTACAGCATCAGTAGCATAGATTAAATCCTGTTGCACATACACAGGCAAGAAAACAGAAGCAGTCACTAACATTGTTTTTTTTTTTTTTTTGTTATGTGTGTGATGGTGATTGTATTCCAATAGGTTTTGTAGTTCATTGCAAAGGGCTACACCATCTCTACATGGTTAATTTATAGCTTTATAACTCTCTGCGTGTCTCCATCATATTGAATTGTTTCAGTAGCATGTAATTCAGATGATTATGCTTTCATTAGCATGATCTGTTGCTTACCTTTGTTTGGTGCCTCTATACATTGTAGAGCTATTTACTGAATATAAAAAAGTGTGTTATTGTGTGTGAGATGCACAGGATAGCACCGTGGAAATTAGCTGCTTATGAATCTGGCCCTGCTTGTTTTGTTTTATCATTTCAGTCTCTTTTTTATTTTATGTTTTTATTATTTTTTTTTTTTATTTTTGCAGCATTTCTACCTACAACCAGAATTTCTTTATAATTGTTTTTTGTCTACAGAAATATTTACATCCCATCTCATCATCATGACCAGGGAAGACTTTTTTTTATTTAAATCAGTTTGTACAGTTTGTTCAATATCTTTGTTTTCAACATTTTCATTCTCTTCAACACAGTCATACCACCAATTTTCTTTAGATTTGCATTACCTGCAATTTGGCTTACCATCTTATGCCCTACCAGTCTTCACACATTATATTACTTTTTATAAAGTAATTTATCAAATGATCCTCTCCACTACAAACAAAAAGAAAATTGTGCCATCCTGAATAATAATTAAGCATAACTACAATTGAAATATGCTTCACAATGTTTTCGCGTTCTTGCTGTATTAACTATATTTTCCACCCATAACCTAAATGTTCATTCTATCATATAATTTTGTTAATATAATGGATATACTGATATACAGCTAGACAATAGTCCTTAATGTCCTTTTTTGCTAGGTCATCAAACTTAAACTGTAAGTCTCTTTTTCAGCCACTAGAGTAACGCCTGAAACACCTTAATTTGAACGATAACCCTCCTTCTTTGAGTCAAATGCATATGCAAATTTGCTCATTAATTCAAATGTCTCAAAAGTTACATTGCAAATTTCCTCTTTTCCAAAATTATTTAAGGAGTGAATTTGCAATATATTATATCCTAATAGTTCAATCATTTTGTCCCAAATAATATATCTGTCAATGAGCAAGCCTTTATTTGAGGATATCTTTAATGTAGGCATTCTTTATTGTTTAATATGGGTCTATGTTCAGCCAATGTATGGAAAAATTGCTGAATGGCATTACCTCGAAAATAACATTCAGAGAAACTCCTCACAGCCCCCACAACCCCTGCTAACCATATATACTTATCTCTGGACAAAAAAAAAAAAAAATCTTATGGGTAAGCATTACACAGTCAGAGACAACTGTCATATTATGATCACTTATTGTTATCTGAAGATAGAACAGCAGTACCCTCATTACAGTGAGCAAAAACAAGATGCCAAACACCCAAAGGGCATCAAGGTCTAACAAAATGTCAAGATAACTTTTTTGGGTGGCGTACGCCAGGGAACCTTGTTGCCTAGGCATATGTAGGCCCTTGGGCTGATAGCCTAGTACCTACTTATAAACCTACCTATACAAACTCTGAGATCGCACTACAGTGTGGAAAGGGAAAATTTCCTGATCCCTACATTAATGCAATCTTACTCAAATGGCTTGATGAACAGCATGTTTGATGCTTTTTTCATTTGATGGTTGAACATAGACCCACTTAATACACAAGCCCTCAGTCGTGAGGGTTTATGTATTAAGCACACACTCTCAACCATGAGTTATTTTTCAACTTCAGACTCACATAAGGCATCAGCTTACTTTTGCTAAAGACCATATGGTAAAAAAGTTGGAATTAATGCTCTGTTATTTGTGATTGTTTATGGGCAATGCATAAGTCATGCTTTGACACAAACTTATGAATGTTTTAGTTGATATTTGACCACCATACAGAAATGTTGGCTATTTTTGACATTTTGTAAGACCTTGATGCCCTTTGGGTGTTTGGCATCTTGTTTTTGAGGGTACTGCTGTTCTATCTTCAGATAACAATAAGTAATCATAATCTGATAGCTGTCTCTGACTGTGTAATGCTTACCCATAAGTTTGTTTTTTTTTTTTTTTTGTCCAGAGATTTGGCCAGCCATTTAAGACATATTGGATAACAGTCCGTAACTCATTCAGGAAGCTTATTTTACCTTTTCTTGTCTGTCAGTTTTCTAGATCTGGAAGTCATCATGCTCTATGCACAGGCAATAGCATCTTCTTTGACTCCATAACAGTTGATCACATATTGGATTTCTGGATCTACTTTGACACAATGTTTCCAAGCACATGAATTGTTCTGATGCTGAGCCTTCTCAGTCTCATTAACATTGTTTGTCACCCAAGTGGCACTTTGTCTAGATCATTGAAATTAATCAGTAAAATAAATAACATATTATTAGTTTGAAATCAGAAAATATTAAAAATTACTAGATATCAGAAGAGTCTCTTACTTGCCCACACACTTTATTAGTAAATATCTCTGTTCAGCGTTGGTTAACATATTGGAGTAATCATCAATAGAACGTAACATTTGTTCATCCATTGGTAGCAATGCTGCACAAAGGCCATAGCTAGTAGCATCACAACCACTAGTGTTGTTTTAGTGGTTTCTTAGTATGCTACACTGCAGCTGTTGTTACTACTTCTATTACTTTGCTGAAAACTTAGGGATAAGCATCTCTCTGTTATGTCTTTCTTTAAAAGAGCAGTTAATAATTTAGCACAGGGGAAATATTTGACATGAACTTGCCCAAGAAGTTATTCATTGATTGGACATGTGTTATCCCATTTATGCACAGCAGACTTAATAACTCTAGTTTTGCTCTGGCTTTACTTTTACCTGGTCTGATTACAATAGCACTTATACTGTCACCAAATTAATGGAGCTGAGTCTTTCCAATACAAGATCTGTCTTGGTTTAGCTTTAACCTAAAGTTTTTAATGGATCTGAACATTGTTTCTAACCTTGGATCATTTATCTCTTTATCTGACCAAAATACCAAGATGCTATCCATAAAAACACCACCATTATGCCCACTGAGGAAATCAATCATTTTACATTGAAAGGTGCTAATATTATACAAAACAGAAGCATCTTGAAAACACAACATTTCCCATTGAAGTAATGAAGGCTTTCAGCTTTTGCCAAATGGAAGCATCTAATGAGGAACACATGTTACTGTTGACTATTATGGGTGCTATGTCTTCTAATGCAGGTAGAGTGAACATTTCTCAAATACCTGCATAATTAACTTTGTGAAATCAACACTTATTTGTTCTCTACTATTTTTCTTAATTACTGGATCTATTTGGGCAAGCCACTCATTCAGTGAAATTAAATTTTCCATTTTCTTAAGGATTTTCATTCGTTTAACTTCTGCCTCCACTTTAGACTTTAGAGAGCATATGGAATGCCTCTCTTTTAGGTGTAGTCAATGTATAAGGTAGTAGCATTTGGTTGTAATTTAATCTTTAGTGGTAAACAATTACACATAACAACTTCACCAAACATATATATATAAAACACATATATGCACACGCACACATACACACACACACACACACACACACACACACACACACACACACACACACACACGCACATCTATATATATATATATATATATATATATATATATATATATATATATATATATATAATATATACATATATATATATATATATATATATATATATATATATATATATATATATATATATATATATGGGTTCACTTCAAAATCCTGAAAGCTCAAAATACTGAAAACTCATAATACTGAATCTCATAATACCGAAAAACATACAGGACACCAACACTGACTGTATTGCAGCTACATTATACTGCACATACATTACTATCTGTCCACTTACCTTAACCCAGACCCTAACCCTAAGGTCCGTCACTATCGCACACTCACCTCACCCGCACCCTAACCCTAACTCACTTAACCCGCCCCAACCCCAAATTCTGTCACTATCCCACACTCACTTCACCCGCACCCTAACCCTAACTCACTTATCCCGCCCCTAACCCCAAATTCTGTCACTATCACACACTCACTTCACCCACGCCCTAACCCTAACTCACTTAACTCGCCACTAACCCTAACGTCCATCACAATCGCACACTTACCTGACCCGCGCCCTAACCCAAACGTCTGCACAATCACAGATCAGTGTTGGTGTCCTGTATGTTTTTCGATATTGTGAGACTCAGTATTATGAGTTTTCAGTATTTTGAGCTTTCAGGATTTTGAGTTCGGGATTTTGAGATTTAGGATTTTGAGCTTTCAGGATTTTGAAGTGAACCCATATAAACATATATATATATATATATATATATATATATATATATATATATATATATATATATATATATATATATGTATATAGCTATAGCTATATATATATCTATATCTATATATATATATATATATATATATATGTGTTTTCTGATCATTTATTCTTTACAGCCTATTTATGTACGGACTTTCCAGTACACAGACCTAGAACTCAGACTTGAACTCCTTCCACTCAGACATGGACAGAAATTTATCAATGCACTTGGGCTTGTTTCCAGGGCTACAGATATTAACCTCTGATTCATGCTGCAGTGAATGTTTGCAGAATCTTCTGTAGGTAGAATGCGATCTCATAGTGACATCAGCTTCTGAATCAATCTGGAAACTCACTTGAGTACCATGAATTGGAAGTTTCACCTGCCAATCTGTTTCAATATCAGACACAGTAGTTACTGAACCCAGGAACTATTTCTGAACATTATTCTCAATTTTATTTTCAGAAGCACCTTTTTAATTATCTTTGTCTTAACAGTGACAGCAAAAGGGCCCAATTTTACATCTCTAACACCTGCTTCATGGTGTACACTGGTCTGACTTGGCATGATAATGCCTATGCTTCATGCATTTGGGAAACACTCAGCTACTTGATTACTTTGACCAGAATTATTCCTCTTTGTAAATTTAACATTCTTTTATTGTTTTACTGCACACATACCAATGCCATATCTAAATTAGTATTTTCCTTTTTACTAAACCTGCCTCTCACTGATGATTTGTTTGGCCATTTCTAAAGTTAGAGTAATTTCAGGCTGTAACTTTTGAGAAACTTCTATACCAGCCAGCTCAGTTATGACTCTTTCAGATTCTTAATCTTTGGATTCATTAAACAAACAAATTTTCGCCAACACCTTGTAAAAATGTCAATGCATTTTACTTTGGCTTCTACACATCTGTGAAAACATGCTATTTCATGTAAATGTCTTGTTGCCACAAAATATTCATTATGCTTACTAGTTTCTGTCAGGAACACTCTGGCACTCTGAGAATGGAAATGAAATGTATATTGCATCTACCTTTTTGACCACTAAACACAAGTTTTTACCTAGATTTGTTCAGATTCTATATTTAACTATATATATATATATATATATATATATATATATATATATATATATATATATATATATATCTAGGTGCAGGGTTTGAGTCTCACAAGGGATAATTGGCTAGCCTTATAATGGCTCACAAAGGCAGTTAGCTTAGTACCAACCTATGAGCCTATGAACATATAACTTGGGTGCCACTCTTAACTGCATCAGCCGTTGCCTCCAAGCTGGCTAGCCAAATGATTTTAAGAAATCAGATGGGTCAATAGGATTAAACTTTAGTTTAATTGGGATTAACACTTTAAATCAGTGAAATAGTCACTTTGTAAGTTAAAAAAGACTTGTGTGCCATAAAATGGCTTACTCTAAAATACTATTCAGCTATGTGGCATGGTTTTCTGATAGGAATTTTATATTCCTGATTATTTCATAGGTTTATTGGTATATACTAGACTAACGACCATCGGGACCTTTATAAGTCTAGCCGTGCATCCCAATCCAATTGTATCTCCAAGTACCTTGGGTTTCTATTAGTAGGAGTATGTTACTTTGGTGGTGGCTAAGGGCTTTGTGGGGGGTATGTTAGGTGATATTTTACTTACCTTCTGCTTCAGTTCATTAGAGAGATGGGGCCAGATGAGGAGTGAATTTATGATTTCCCATCCACTGGTTATGGTTACATCTGAATAGTGTTAGATGTGAACTCTGCTTCATGTGCACGGGGAGCCTATTGCATAGTGCAGGGATCATTTGAGACACATATTACTCTCGGCAGCATGTTCTATTTATGTCGTAGGGCAAAGTTTATATACTTGGATCTCATGTTTCTAATGCTGTTTGTTTCATGAATGTACAAACGATCAATCAGGGTTGCATCTGATGATGCCTTATATAACAGGTATACACTGTGACAGGTATAGACCGCCTCTCAGTAATATGTAGGAGACTGAGTACAGAGATAGGACCTGAAGGCAATCTCTGTAGGACAGCTTGCTAATACCCTGGATCCTGTTGTTCAGAAATCTCTGTGCGTGTTCCAACTGTTACCTGTACCGAGTCAGGTACATGTTGAAGGAGCATTGTACTTAATGATAGGTCTGATAAAGCCATAAAGTGGTACTAAAACTTTCTCGGACATAGATGCCATACCCTTACTTATAAGTTGTACAATATAGAATGACTTTCTTACTACCATGGCTACATGTTGTTTGAAGGCCAGATTACTGTCTGCATATGTTTCCAGATCCCTAACTTCTGGGTCAACTCTTAGGGGTGTTGTATCAGTGGAGGAATTGGCTTATGTGGATGTATTCCAAAAGTGTACTATAATGCACTTATTGGCATTGAGTTTTAAACCATGGCTTTAACATCAGCCATTTCTCTGTGTTAGGCCCTCTTGCAGAATGTTAGTATCATAAGATGGGAGTCTATGATCCCTCTATGCTTTCAGTTTATAGTCATCTGCAAACTTGGTGACCCAGAGACCCTTGGCATTAGCTTTCCCTGGGATTCAATACGCCTGTTTTTCCTTGCAGGAACAGTTTAGCCGCTACTGTACAGAATATGGCCACTGATATTGGATGTGCACGAGTCTGCCTACACTATTCCTGCATGGGCTCCACTGCATAATGCTAATTACCTCATTTGCTGGTGAAAACCATGCAAATGAGGTGAATTCATGACTCAGTAAACATACAGTTATCTGTGCAAGAACAGTGTTAGTTGCAGAAGTGTATTTGGCTATTAGCCGAATACATTTCTGCAAAAATTAAAACGGAGGCATGACAGCTCAAATAAAAGCATGTATTATAATCTTTAGGCATACCAATGGCCAAATATATGGCCATTGGTATGGAAAAGTGTTTCATTTGTATAAAAATAAAAGTTTTTTTTTGGCTGATCTCCGCCGTTTATGCATAGGGCAGCGGCGCAAACGGGATTGTGCCAAAAATAAAAAAATAAAAAATGTGAAAACTCAATTTTAAGGGAAAACTGCATTTTGCCATTATAGTCTATGGCATGCGGAACCAAAACAATACCAGGGAACAGTGGTTGTCAAGGGTAAAGGCTCTGGGGTAGTGCAGTAACTATGGACTAAGACAGTGGGGTATGCAAATAAGGGGAAATTTACTGAATCACATAAATTTTCTAAGTGCCAAACTGCACCTAACCATGTAGGTGCTATAACATGATCATGTAAGCAGGAGGAGCAACAGACATGAAAAGGATGTGTGTCGTGCATGGTGTAAGAACATTGGAGCTGTATGGCCCTCAGATATGCTTAGCTAAGCACAGCTAAGCAAGGGGGTGTGTCTGAGGCTGTACTCACTTATTCCATGAAATGAAGAGTGTGCACACATCCAGAGAGGGACATGTTTTTGTGTTTACATTAAATAAATGGGTTTGTGTGGTCTGAGTCTAAAATAAAACAAAACAAAAAAAATGGAAATAGCAGGACTGTTTACATTTTCACACTGGAATTGTGTGGCACACCTCAGGGCTTAAAAGGGGTGGAAATGGTTAAGGAAAAAAAGGAAAATAGCAGAATAAAAGCAATCAAGAATGAATTACATGGCTAGCAGGTGGAATGCATCATAGTCAGCCAGTCATACAGGCAGCATCTGTAGCACAACAGTATAAACTATGCAAACACCTTGCAGTCTGTTTTTTCCCCACAAACTCTGCACCATTCATGTATACAAGCAGGAGAATTTCAACTTAAATGTTAGGGGCTGCCATTGATTTGCTCCATCAGTATGTGCTAGAGGCTGAGGGCAGTGAGGAGGATAATGCTGACTGACAAAAGCCACAGACCGAGGAGGATGAGAGGAGTGTTCAGAAACAGGGTTACTTACCAGGGGCTACATGATCTGGAGACAGTAGAGTACTACAGGGTGGTTAGAGACATACTTCAACAAATCATTGAGCTCTGCCAGCCTCAATTCAGACCTAGAGCCAACAGAGGGGAACCTACCCCAGTGGATACCAAGGTATGTATAGTCTTAAGAACACTAGCTATAGGTACGTTCCAAAGACCTACTGGGGACATTATGGGGGTTTTACAGGCATCTACATCCAGGGTAGTCCACCATTTCCTGGATGACATGCTACCACATGTCAGTGAGCACATGTACTTCCCCAACACCCATGATGGGAGGACCAGCAATATGCCTCTTTTCCACTATGTAGCAGAATTCCCAGAGGTACTGGGTGCAATAGACTGCATGCACATCCACATCAGAACACCACCCGGTGAACAGGGTAGGGTCTACATAAACCATAAGGGATTCCCCTCCATCAAGTATCAGGTTGTGTGCAATGTCCAGGGCATTATCATGAATGTGCGTGCTGGCAGCTCTGGAAGCTATCATGACTCCCACATCTGGCATCTGTCACTGCTGTACCATGCATCTGCCAGTGGGTGCATCCTGTATGGCCATCTGGTGGGAGATGCTGGCTGTGCATTGTTGCTGTGGATGATGACACCCATCAGAAATGCACACACATCCACACAAGAATGCCATAATGAGGCACACGCGCAAACAAGGATCATTGTAAAGCATGTGTTTGGGATGCTCAAGTCACGGTTCTGCTGTCTTGACATATCTGGTGGAGTCTTGCAGAACTCTCCAGCCACATGTGCACAGATGCTCATAGTATGTGCCCTGTTACACAATATGATCCTGCAGAAATATCTGCAGCAGGAACAGCACAAGGAAGGGCCACACAGCCCACTACCATTGCCAAGATCCCCACAGGCACAGAGGGACTTGGAGGAGGAGGTCCCTTATCCTGGTCCTGTAGGCAGATGGAGGCATGCCCAGTATGCTCAGGCCTTGGCAAAGAGACAACGCATAACTCACACACTGACATTGTAGGGACTCTAGGGACTGACACCTCTCTCTGACTCACACATACAGTAAAATGGATGACACCCATATCACATTACCTGTAACTTACCATATATAGGCAGTGCACTGTGTGCATCCAACGTAGGTGGCCCTCAAGCACCATCCTCACAACTGCCACAGGCACAAGTTAAGTCAGTCTTCTTAACAATAAATGAATGGATTAGTATATTTAGGTAGCATATCTATGGTAATGCCACATGCATGCAAGGGAATGGGGTCACCTGCTGGGATAGCAGCAGACAACTGACAGCTATGTGGGACACCAGGAAATGTCTGCACAAAACTTGCCTCCCCACACTATGCAGTAATACCCAAGGTGGCAAATCCCACTGCAGTATATGTGTGGGGAGAACTAACTGGGGGGGGGGTCATAGGTTACAGGCATGGATGTCAGTGTGGAAGTCCCATACCCATCCCTCACACCCAGATGGCAAGTCAGCTGTACAAAACCAGAGATAAATGTCTGGTAAAGGCACACAAATGGCAGCAATGTTGAATTACACCCCTACAGACTCACACAGTGATAGCACAGCAGGGCTCACAGTTGCAGTAAGGCTATGAAGGGTAAGAAGTGTGAAACTCAAATTTATGCCATTACAATCTGACCTGTGCTCCTTACTGATATGCCTATAGTCCCAATGACAGGGCACAATAGTATGGTAAATGGAACCAAAATGTAAAGGAAATATCAGTGCAGTCTGTGCAAATGTGTACAGTTGAAAAGTGTGCTCCGCCATATAACCACAGAAATGCAGTAACATGTACGTTTGCAGGGAAATAGCAGTATAGCACACATTGGCAGGGCTGTGCCAATACACATGAAAACATGTTGCCTGTCCACAATATGCAGGGGTCAATGAGCTGTGTATATGTGTGGTTAATACTGTCAGGATCTGGCCAGCATGTTCTCCAAGCAATCATCTTGTAGTGCCCTAGGTACAGTGCTGTCTTTGACCAGGCCATGAGCTAATAACTGCAGTGCTAACTGTTATGCATGTCAGTGACACCCACTGCTCTGACACTGACATACCTGTAAGTCACAGTGCTAAGTTGAATATACTACACATATAATGGACATCTCGAATGATGTGTAGCTGAGGTGCTAAGGCTTTTGTGAATATAGTGCATATTTGGTACTGCTGCCAATGGTTATTTTCAATAATCTTTTTTCTTGTTTGCTTTTACATATAATAGACATGCCTGCACAGTAGAATGCACCCACAGCAATAACTCCCATCCTCTGACAGCAAGATGTCTAGACAAGGGCTGAAATAAAAGTGGAACAAAGGCATAATGATAGGCATTTGTTGTAAATATCACCCTTACATACTGAGAAAGTTGGTAGGGTGAGGGGTTTGCAGTAGCGGGATTTGTCTGAAGGTTAACTAGTCTGAGACAGTAATGTCTGTCATTATTTTGTAACATCACTCTTCAATTATATGTAACTAACTTGCCATAAAAACACAAGTTTACGTACACAGGATGAAACCTCTAGCCAAACACCTGGACAACCTGCCTAAAGATGTACAGGTGAGAGGTATGGCCGCACAAGGATATGACATCTCAGGTCAGAAAGATACCACAGAAGAAGGAGATCCCCACCCGGTATATCATCAAGTTGCTGGTCTGTTTACACACCACAACATCACACAACTGGCTGTAGCCACAGCTCACAAATGGCCTTGTTGGGCAAGAATGTACATAGCTGCCCTCATAATATTGGTCTATGCATCATACAACTTGTATTCCTCTGGTAAAGCACTGTGCTTATCTGAGGATGTCTGGCACTAGGTAATAACACAATAACACAATACATTGCAATGTCAGACTACAGATATGTCAGAAAATGTCTGCTAAACCAACCCAGTACCCTGAGGAAAGTCCTGCATACTCCTGAGAAGTATGGCTGTAGCACACAAAACCCTAGACTGGAGTACACCTATCTCTGGAATGGAGTCCCACTCTAACTATAGAAGGTAACACTGGGCATGATCCTACAGTTAGAGAATCACAGGACATGTTGGAACCCACATCGGACTATATGACTGTATTGTGTATATATATCTCTGTGTGTACAGACAGCTATGTACACCTTAACTTTCCCCAACACACACATCAGACTGGATTACCCTCAGCTAACTGTAGGTGGCCCTTATATGGTATATCTGCACCTGTTGTGTGAGATACAAACACATATGTATATATATATAGATATATATATATATATATATATATATATATATATATGTATATGGGCAACAGATAACATATGTCAAGCATACACACACATAGATGTGGGGAAGTGAGAACTAGACAATGGTAGACAGAGAGACACAGAGGGGGACACAGAGTGAGTCACACACATGGATACTCAGAATGGCATACAGTGATGTCCTGCTGTGGACAGTGGCATACCAGTTGTAAACAGTTGCACATGCCAGAATAAAAGGTGAGCCCCATTGTGTAACAGTACTGAGGTTGGGTTTATAATATTACATCACCTGTGTGTGTGTGTGTGTGTGTGTGTGTGTGTGTGTGTGTGTGTGTGTGTGCATGCATGTGTGTGTGTCTGTGTGTGTGTGTGTGTGTGTGTGTGTGTGTGTGTGTGTGTGTGTGTGTGTGTGTGTGTGTGTGTGTGTGTGTGTGTGTGTGTGTGTGTGTAGGTCTAAGAATTAGGAGACTGTTCCCACTCAGTGCACTTCACATTGCCCTACTTCACAAGATCTGCTGCTGTCATTCAACTTAGAGGTATCATTGGACATCTATCACTCCTATAAGCTCTGTAGCATGTGTGATAACTGTGTATCATGATACTACAAATAACTAAATAGGTAGGGGTTTTAATCTCAATACCGAAAAATGTGTGTGTGTGTGTGTGTGTGTGTGTGTGTGTGTGTGTGTGTGTGTGTGTGTGTGTGTCTATGTGTGCGAGAGTGAGGGAGTGTTTGCTTGTTTGTAGGTGAAATAGTTTTAGGCCATTCCCACCCACAACACTTCCCAGTACCCCACTTTATCAGTCCTGTTGATGTCATTCCCCTCATTAGCACCTTTGGCCAATTGTCAGTCCAGTAAGCTCTGTAGAGCATGCAATAACTGTGTTACACTATAGTAAAAATCACTAGATGGGCATGATTCTACTCGCAGATCCGGCAAGTGTGGGTGTATAAATGTATGTGTTTGTAAGAAGAAGTATTTTGATAAGTTTTCCACCCAGTGCCCCACTTTATTAGTCCTGCTGATGTAATTCCCGTTATCAGCACATTTGGCCAGTTGTCACCCCATTAAGCTCTGTAGCACTTGTGATAACTGTGTAACACTAAAGTACTAATCACTAGATAGGCAGGGGTTCTAATCTCAATACTGACAAGTAAGTGTGTGTGTGTGTGTGTGTGTGTGTGTGTGTGTGTGTGTGTGTGTGTGTGTGTGTGTGTGTGTGACAGAGAGAGAGAGAGAATCATTTCATGTGTGGGTTATACCATTTTGAGTTGTGTACCACCCTGTATACTTCCCAACAGCATACTTTACAAGGCCTGCTGATGTCATTCACCTTAGAAGTACCTTGGGACAAGGTGAATTCATATACATTCTGTGGTGTGTCTAATAACAGGGTAACACTATAGTAGAAATAACTAGATAGGTAGGGGTTCTAATCTTAATACTGGGAGCTCTGTGTTTGGGTTTAGATTCATATCCTGTGTGAGTTATACCATTTTGAGTTGTGTACCCCCTATACACTTCCCATCACCCTACTTTACAAAGCCTAATGATGTCCTTCACCTTGGAAGTAGCTTGGGACAAGGTAAATTTATATTATCTCCATGGGGCATCTGATAACTGCATATCACTATAGTAGAAATAACTAAATAGGTAGGGGTTCTAATCTAAATACTGGCAACTGTGTTTGGGTGAGAATTATATCCTGTGTGGTTTATACCATTTTGATGTTTGCCACCTTCTGATGGCATTACTTTATATATAGTGTTAATGGCATCTGCCTCACATGCAGCATGTTAAACCATTGTACAGACAACACAGTCATCTGTACAGATGCCTATGGAATATCTGGATGTCTGCAACCCATATGTGGTCTGTGTCCCTTTACAATTGCCATGTATGTGATATTGTTGCCAAATAGGTCACAGGTAGTGTACTGACACACATGCCAGCATCACATATCATATCTGACTAAAATATAATGCTGATACAATGTATGTTACCCTATCACTTGTCCAATCTTGTAGGAGCAATAGATGACTCCAGTTGCTATTTCTGGTGGGTTACCTCACCATCCATGAAGGCATTCACAACGTTACATGTTGTAAGAGGTAGTGGGTTATGCCCCACACATATAACCTATGTGGGAAATGTCATGTGTATGTCACACTATAGTACATTAAAGTGGATATGTACTTTTACAAATCTGTCTATTGCCAACTGTGTTTCTTTTACAGTATGTACATCCCCTGTGTCAGTCTTTACTGTGTGTACTCAAAGGATATACCATTATGTCTCCCAATTCCACCCTTTGAACTCAGGAATACATGCTACAAACCTGTCATACACAGTACCATGCATGCCCTCAACAACTGCATCAGGATCAAGTGTATGGGAAAGAAATGGCAGGGGCAACAGGTGCTGACACGTGGATCTGTTGCCATCAATATAATGGCTAAGCATGTGAGGGACCCACTGACAGTACTCTAGTAATCTGTTCCATATATATATGAGCCTGTGGTACTACACAACACTGAGGTGACATGTCTGAAGACTACCTTTCTGTGGCAAGGGGTATGTATGCAAGGTCGCACTGTATGACAACAGTGTCCATCACACACTGTTGCATACATACACACCTGGTAAAATTACATATAAAGCTGTGCCTTGGCTATGAAATGGTAAATGTATTTCCACTCTTCCATACTCCACATTGGTAATGCATGCAGGGCCACATCCTGCAGACACACAGACACCTGGAACACAGAATATAGCATGTCAGACTACATTCAATCAGTGGTACTAACAGCAATTATACATCATGTCTAATAAGGTACATACACCTTTATGTGTACCCATAACAAATGCAAGCAGACAGCACCTTGCACAGTTTTACATGGCTACACTGTACTATATTCACCCTGTGCATCAGACCCATATTTGCCTGTCCCTGAATTGATGTCATGGATAACAGGGATGTAGCACAGATATCATCATATGCACAGTGTGGAGTGGGTTTGCCAGAGGCCTAGGCTGGGCCATATAGTTGACATCCATGTGTGTGTGTTTGGAGGGGTATCCTCTAGATGGGCTGTGCAGAGGTGCTGTGTGTGTCTGGAGGTGACCTGCATGTGATACAGATGTGTGTGTGTGTGTGTGTGTGTGTGTGTGTGTGTGTGTGTGTGTGTGTGTGTGTGTGTGTATGTATGCACACAGACATACCATGTGAAATCCCTACACAGAGGTATGTTGGACAGCTGTGGACAGTACATGGCAGGGTGTCCAGTTCACCATCTCCAGCCACGGATACATGAAGTGGTCCTGCAAGGGGTCTCACTGGCACCACCAGGCCCAAGGCCAGATGCAGTACTGCTTCCTGATGGTGACTGCTGTCTGCTGGATCCATGTCCCTGACGGGACCAGCCAGGACCATGTGCCTATGACCTGTTCTGTTGTAATGTAGACAGCAAACTGTCTTTGGTAGTGCTGGTGTCACTGCCACAACAGAAGGGTGAAGGTACACAGCCCCGTAGACTCTCAGTTGATGTTGGTGCTGACCTACATTCACGTGGCTGATGCCCATCTCCCACCACACTCTCTAGCACAGATATGCCACAGTCAATGATTGTCAAGGACTCAGCCCACCATCTATTCATGGCATCAGTATTTTGGCATGTGGCCTCAACAAGGTCATGTATGTCACCACATAAATCAAGAAGAGTTGCATCCACCACCCTTAGTATTTGTCTGGTGTTGCATTTACTACATACCTGTGCATTCATGACAACCCAAATTATGCATCTGGTGGCACCTGCTGTGGCACTTTTAAAAGTGGCTTGATGAGCAGCAGTCCTCCTGTGAGCACCCCTGTCCATCCACCTGTGTGAGACCTTGCCTGCACTCTGGCTATGGCCAGTATCTACACTCACACCTGCCATAGTCACCACACTAGCATGTTCCATGACACCACCTGCCAACTGTCCATCATCTGTGGCTGCTGGGGACAGGGGATGTGTGGGCATTGTGACTGTGTGCAGGGACATTTTGGATGAGTGTGGGATGCCAACCGATGGCACAGATTCAGCCCATGACAGCACCACCTGTGCCTGAATATGACCACCATCATTGCCAGATTCTGCAGAGACACTGACATCAGATTCTGAGCTGGAGGGACTGTGACCACCATTACCACCTGTGATGGAAAGACAGCATATGTAAATTAATACCTGCACTATACTGTTTGCTGCTACACATGCACACACATGCACACACATACAGGTGATGTGGCAAACAGGCATTACACAGACCTCACAATAGCTAACTGATGACATTCACAACACAATCAGACCACTACATACACACCCTGGACAGGCCCTCAACATCATGCAGTGCAGCCCTTTCCACTAATTGTTACTACTTATATACACCTCTGTAATATGTGAGTAGTGTTAGTAGGTGATGGGCCTTCAAGTAGCATACACTGTGCTTATGTAGTCATAGGTTCATAGGTTCATAGGTAGGTACTAGGCTATCGGCCCTAGGGCCTATACAAGCCTAGCCAAAAAGGTAGCCTGGCTTTCGCCACCCAAGAAAATTATTTTCCTGTGCTCCTGTCGGGCAGAGCCACAGAGGTGATCCCCGGACTGAATTTCCTATTTCCCATCCAATAAAGACTTTTCCTGAAGAGTGCTAATGAGGAGCTTTGTTTGCTATAGATAGGTAGTTTGTTCCAGAATATGGGAAGTCTCTACGACAGGAATCTATCCTTCCAGCATGTTCTGTTTATTGTAGCGGCAAGGTTTAGGTCCCTAGAGCGTGTAGCTCAGAGGGATTGGGATTTCTTTAAGTGGAGCATGTTCAACAGCGCTGTGTTTGACATAGCTTTGTATTTTAGGCAGAGATGGCCTCTGAGTAGGCGATATGCGATGGAGTAAAGCTGGAGTTTTCTGAGACGGTCTGTGAAGTGCATCTGTTTGTGGCTGCTAATCCTCTTTATGAGGTATTTCTGTGGCAATTCCAGTTGTTGTAGATGTCTTGTAAGTTACATACCAAAAGGGGCATTGTTCTCTATAATGGGTCTAATGAGTGGCGAGTAGAGGGGAACAATGACCTCTTTTTTCCTGGATGTGAAACCTTTTGTGATGAGGTGTGCCATGTAAAAGGATTTCCTGACTACTGTGACAATGTGATTTTCAAAGGAGAGATTACTGTTCACCTGTGTCCCAGGGTGTCTTATCACACTTTCAGTGTTAAGTAGACTACCACCTATGTGGTAGCTCATGGGCACAGAGTTTTTACCAAAGGGGATGACAATGCACTTTTTGGCATTGAGCTTGAGGTCATGGCTTTGACACCTGGCATCTGTCTCTGTGAGGCCCTTTTGTAGGATGTCCACATCGTTAGGAGTTTCGATTATGGCTCCTAGTTTTCAGTAATCTGTGAACTTCATTAGCCAAAGACCTTCTGTGTTTGCCTGTACTTTAGAAAAGTAGATACCAAACAAGAGAGAAACTAGGACTGAACCCTGTGGTACTCCACTTGTCACTGGTCTGAAGTCAGATTTGGAGTCTGCTACTTTCACAGTGTGGATTCTGTCAATGAGCCAGTTGGCAATCCATATTTTGACATAGGGATTTATACCTAGTTTAGTGAGTTTATCTACAATTCTAGAGTGGGGGTGGTGTCAAAAGCCTTGGCAAGATCTAGAAAGGCTGTGTGAACCACCTTACTCTCATCTATGGCTTTGGTGACTGCTTCAAAGAAGTCTATCAGGTTTGGAGACATGATCTGCCTTTTACAAACCCGAACTGGGTGGAGTCCAGAGTTTGGAGATTACCAATATCTTTGTGTATAAGATCCATGATGATATGTTCCATTGCCTTGCAGACCAGGCTCATTAGGCTAATGGGGCAGTAGTTCCCGGGGTCCATGCTGGCTCCCCCTTTGTGGAGTTGGATAACCGTCACTGTGTGTGATTCAGTGGGCACAAAGCCTGAGGTGAGGCTATGATTGAACATGGTGCTTAGGTGGGGTGCCAGATCATTCTGCAGTTCATGTAGAATGCAGCCTGGAATGTTGCCAAGTCCCATGGATGCTGTGTTCTTGGATTTGGAGAGTGTGTGTTTTACCTGTGCAGCCATGATTATAGGAACTTTGCATTCTTCTGGTATAGAGATGGGCCCTTTAGGGAGTGAAAGGAGGGTAAAGTTAGCACAGAAACTATCTGCCAGAATGTTGGCAATATCATTTGGTTCTGTATATTTAGTGCCAATGTGCTGTAACTCAGAACAGATCTGAGTGTTGCCATTGAGATTCTTGACATAGCTACAGAATGCTTTGTGGTTGCATTTAGAATCATTGGCGATTTTGTTTTCGTAACTAGCTTTGGAGGACTTTATGAGGGATCTCAGCTTCTTACTGAGGCTGATCAGGGAGTTCCTCCAATCATGGGATTTTACTCTTTTTTGCAACAGTTTCTTTCTTCTATTGTAGAGTTTGTTTGTGGCAGGGGACCACCAGATTGGCTTCCTTTTTTTGTAGGATAGCATCTTGGTTCTGTTAGGGATAGCACAATCCATGCACTTGTGTAAGTGCTTATAAAGTGCATTTGTGTAGGATTCTGCAGTTGTACCTCTATTGTCCATCTGCATGGGTGTCGTGAAGTTTGCCTCTTGTCTTAAGAAGTGTGAAGTTGGCTTTGAAGAATTTTTTTACGGTGGTTTCCCTAATGGGGTGTGGGGGTGGGGCCGGATGTGGATGTCTAGTGTGATTAGCTTGTGGTTGGATCTGACCAATGAGGAACTGACCTCTGGTGTGGAACACCAGTCGCCCATGTTGGTAATGACTAGGTCTAGGATATTGCTGCCCCTGGTGGGGTGTGGATAAGTTGATCCAAGGGATTGGAATTTATGAATTCCAGAAAACGTTGAGCAAAGGAGTTGGCACATGAGCAGTCTTCCCAGTTAATGGTGCGGTAGTTGAAATCGCCCATTATTAGGGTGTTGGGTTGAACCCTAATACTTTCTAGTGTATCAAGAAATGAGGAGTGGGAATCTTAGGGCATGCTGGGGGATCTGTAGCAAGTTACAATTTGGATTGCGGTCTTGCTCAGAGTTAGTTGCACTTGGATAGTCTCAGATGCATTATGCTGAGCAACTGTCCTGGAGGTTTGGATATCCTTAATGAATATGGGCACGCCTCCGCCTTTAGTGTTTCAGTCCAGGTTAGATGGCCGAAAGATGTGGTATGAATTATAGCCTGGTCATGCAGGTGTGCTCTTTGGAGCCTTGAACCAGGTCTCTGTCACTGCACAGATGTCGATGTTCTCCATTTTAAGATTGCCTCAAGTGAATGCATTTTGAGGTTTAGACTTCTAGCATTGAGTAGCATTACCCTCAGATTTTGCTTGCTTGTACATGTTAAAGTGGTGAATTTGTCATTTGAACCTTGCCTAAAAAAAGGCACTATAGGGGTGGTAAGAGCCTTAGCCAGTATCCAGAATCCCAAGGGTGACAGGTGCAGGCCATCTCTGGCAAAGCATCATGGTCTGTCGATCATGTCAGATAGATAGTGGATCCCCTTAGAATGACAACAGAAGCTTAGCCAATTGTTGAAGTCAATCATTTTGTCTTTGTAATGTGGCATCATTCTTGGTGACGGCAGGATGCTACTCAGGGGTAGGATCATACCTGCCTGAGCTACAAGATCAGAGACCTCCTCCATGTCTCTTTTCATGTAGTCCAGGGAGGTATATCTCAGGTCATTTACACCAACATGAACAATGACAGAGTCATAGTTGCACTTGTTGTGGAGTGACCTGAGTGGGTGCATTATGTGGTGGATCCTGGCACCCGACAGGCAGATGACAGTAACATTCTCCTTGTTTAGCCTGGTGAGTGGAACATCAGTGTGCCTGACTATAGAGTCACCTATGACTAGAGTGTTGGGTACTTTGTTATGCCTTATGGGCTGTGGTTGAGTGGCACACTGAGTTTGTGGGCAATGTGTCATTTGGATTGTGTTGGGGGTGGAGGTTGCTTGCGTTTCTGATTTGGAGGTCTATGTTGCTTGAGCAGATTTTTATTGAATGCCTCCAGGATTGTAGGTGTGTGTTTCGTGTTTCTCTGTGTGTGTTTTGGTGGTTTAGGTTTTGAGGGACTATGTGATGAGTGTGGTGTGGTGCATGTGTTTACCTTCTCTTGACTGTCTAGTCCAGTCTTGGGTGAAGAGAGGTTTGCTTCCAGTTTGGCTATATAAGTGCATCTCTCACAGGTTGTAGTGTTGGGTGGTAGGAGGAGAGGGTTGTCTGTGTACATGTGGCAATTGCTGCATTGCCCCAAGCTGCCCAAATTCATCAGGTAGACAGGAGAAAACACCGGGAGCTGACCCATAGACATCCCTGGATAGGTGCTTATTTATTAAGTACAAAAAATTGTTTTCTTCTAGACAAGTGAGAAAAGTTGAGTGCTGTAGTAATGTGTAGCTTTTTTAGTGCTTACAATAAGTTCTGAGCAATTGCTGACCTCAAAGAAACAGATTTTAGTGCTAAAACAAAAAAAAAAAAAATGGCTAGTTCTAAGGGAAAATTTGAAGAACAGACTTTATGGTGCCGGGAATATAGCTAAGCAGTGATGCATAACGTATATATATATATATATATATATATATATATATATATATATATATATATATATATATATATATATATATATATATTTTTTTTTTTTTTTTTTTAATATAACAGTAGCAAATGAGCAAATGAACAAACTTAATTGCAGTTCACCTGTATAGCACGGTGGGTACTCCTACAGAACATACCTCTTAACTGTGCAGAGTGTCGCTGAATGTCTACATGTGTGGCTCATATTTCTGGTCTGTTTACCATAAATCATGCGCTTGTCTGACACATTACTGGGATGATATGAGGACTGGTGTCACTAATTAATGACATATTTTGAGTCTCATACTTCAAAACCTGCAGTACATGTTATGTTACAACAGAACCGGTTACACTAACAACTTTCTAACCTTACAGTGGATATTATAAGTGTAGACACTCCTGTTAACATGTCAGGTTTGTCTGATATATAACATGAGACCACAGAAATCATTTGATAACATTTCTCACCTTTAATGTGACCTATAACCTGTGCAATCCAGTTGAAGAACAAACACATTGGTTAGAGGTAACATAGAAGTTGAAATATATACAATAGGCTGGCTGCATAACTGTGCACACCCTTAAAGTAATCCTTTGTTAAAGCACTTTTGATTTCATATCAGCAGTCATTCCTCTTGGGCAGGTGTGTTTCAGCATGGCACATCTCGACTTAGCAATATTTGTACACTATCTCTCGCAGAAGCCCTTTAACTCTGTCAGATTGCGAAGGTATCACTTCTCCACAGGCCTCTTCAGGGAACCCCACAGATTTTCTATTGGATGTATGTGTGGACTGTGGCTGGGCCATCACAAAATGTTGATTGTCTTTTGGTGAAGACATTCTTTTATGGATTTTGATGTATGGTATGGGTCATTGTTGTTAGGAAAGGTATAAGTCCTCTCCATCCACAGCTTTCTAGTAGACACATGAAGATGTTGGGCCAAAGGGGACTTGTATTTTGAACTGTTTATAATCCCCTCCACCTTGGCTAAAGGCCCACTTCCAGCTTATGAACAGCAAAACTAAAGCAGGACACTGCCACCACCATGCTTCACCATGGCGATGGTGTTCTTTTGGTGATGTGGCCAAACAGTGCAACCTTGGTCTCATTACACTATAATGCATTTCTTCACATGCTATTGGGAGACCTGATGTATTTTTCTTGAGAAATTCACTAGACCTGGATGTTGTTCTATGTGTGAGAAGGCTTCCATCTTCCAAACCCCATTGGCCTGACATGTGGAGAATACGGGAGATTGTTGTCACATGTTGTACACAACAGGTACTTGCCAAAGACTCCTGCAACTCCTGTAGTGTTGCTGTAGGTCTCCTGGCAGCCTCCCTGTCCAGTTTGGGTTTTGTCTTTTCCACACATTTGGAGGGATGTCCAGTTCTTTGCAATGTCACTGTTGCCCCATATTTTCACCACCATTTGATGACTGTCTTCAGTGTGGTCCATTGTATATGTAATGCTGAGGAAATGTGTGTGTACCCTTCTCTGGGCAGATACCTTTCACAAATTAGATCCCTTTGCTTCTTTATAAGCTGTATATGAACTATGACTGTTGCTGTAGCAAGCAACTGAGTAAATTTAGGATAATCATGGTAGTACAGCTGACCGTTATTTGATGTTAATCAAAGAGTCTCTGTAATTGATGGCAGGTGTTTACCTTAAGAAGATGTGATGCTGTAATAATATCAAAAGCTGTGTCACACAGACAGTATTAGCTTCAGCCTGTGCACACCTATGCATCTAGCTTCTTGTAAGTTTTTTGTGTGTCATAATTGCTCCACTAACAGATTTGTTTTACAATTGAATTGTAGAGGTTATAGGTCACATAAAAGGATGGAAGGGTTTGTAAATGTTTAATTGTGCTTTCATTTTTGTATATCACAAATACTTGGCATTCTAACAGGTGTGTGTACACCATTTATATGCACTGTATAACACTAATTTATATAATATGTAGCTAGTTTTGGGCCTTCATCCCCCCATTTTGTCAGTCTTTGTCCAGATTTCTTGCAATGACAGGTTGTGAGATATGCTACAGATAGGTGACCTCTCTTGCAAATAGGCCCCTGTGATGACCACTGTGAAGCAATGCAGTTAACCCCACCACAAGTGAACATGCAGATATTGCAAAATGGCTGAGAGTAACAGTTGTGTGCATGGTCACATGCTATAGCTATGGTGTGTGTGTGTGTGTGTGTGTGTGTGTGTGTGTGTGTGTGTGTGTGTGTGTGTGTGTGTGTGTGTGTGTGTGTGTGTGTATGTTGTGTGACTGACCATCATTACAGGGTGGGTTGGGTTGTTGCTCTGAGATTGCAGACATATGTGAAGATGGCCTTGTGATTACCCTTGGTGGATGTGTCCAATTTGTACACATTGTTAGCCTTACGGTAATCTACCTGTGACCTTATATGCTCATTCAGACAAAGGTTGACTTGCTGCCAAGTGGGTGCCTGCTCCTACTTTGCCCTGTAGAGCAAATATAGTGACCAGTTATGTGGTTTGTGTATTGCTGCTGGCCAGAAACGGGGATTACTCTACTTTGGTTGAGACAGGTTTTACAAGTAAGGTATTGCTGAGTCCATACAGCTATGTAGGTGGTCATATAACTGCTTGTAGTAGGCATGAACACAAGGTCATAACACAGTTGGGCACCTTTCCAATTGCAGCCTGATAATTGTGCTTATTCTACTACCCATGTCTGTGTCAGGGCAATGCAACAACCAGTAACTCTAGAAATCTAACTCTGTTGGAAGCACAGAAACTAAGATTACATATATGTACAACATGTACAGCTTATTTACCTGAACTTTTGGGTCTGTATTATAATAATGAATGATCAGATGTTCAAAAGTTGTTATATTGACCCCTAAATCTCGAATACACAAAACAGTGAACAACCAGAACAGTGATTTTTTTTTTTCAGGGAAAAAATTGCTGATCCAAAAAAAAAAAAAAAAAAAACAAAAAACACTAAACACTAAATAAAGTGGGGGATGGGGGTCTGTGCCCTCACACAGCCCCTACTTAAATATACCAACTCTGAGATCGCACTACAGTGGAGAAAATAGCACAGCCCAAATGGCTGGCCCAGCAATTTCTTTCCCTGGGAAAAAAATTTGCTGTTCCGGCCATTTGCTATTTTTCTGGTTCGACACTTAGTGTTCGAACTAACAGCGTTTGATCGTCTGATTTATTTATGAGGCAGCCAGGTACACCTACTCATACATACATGTGCACAGGTAATACCTGATATACATTTCTGTTCTATGTCAGTATGGCACACTGTATGTACACTCTTGCTGCTCAGTCATTCCTGTCAACCTGTTAGAGCAGGACATCTGGAAGACACCACACATACATGGGAGGCGATGGGTCAGAATTAGTGACACTTTCTTAATATTGCTGTAACACACTTAAGTCATTTGATAGCACAGTAGCCTTTGCATTCACAGACGGGTCTATATTATAACATTGAAGTCTTAAAACTTCGAATGTTATAATATTGAACCATTTAGATCAAAAGACTACAACATCGAACACTCAGAATAGCAATTTTTTTCCCATGGAAAAAAATTTGCTGTTCTGACAAACATACATACAACACAAGCACACCAAAATAAATAATCCACACACACATATACTTCACAAAACCCTACACTAAATCATACTTACACTACTAGCTATTCACTTACCTTAACCCAACACTAACCATAAGTTCCATAACTACCGCACACTCATCTTACCCGCTCCCAAACCTTAAAGTCCCTATTGCACACTCACCTTACCCGCTCCCTAACCCTAAAGTCCCTATCGCACACTCACCTTACCCGCTCCCTAACCCTAAGGTCCCTAACTATCACACACTCACCTTATCCCGATCTTTTCGCACACTTACTTTAACCCAGTCTGTAAAGTTTTCTCCACAGTCGAGGAAATAGCGAAGGTGCAGAAACGGCCCACTGAATACTTTTCCTAGGAAAATATTCGATATTCTGCAGCTTCACTATTTTTAGTGTTAGGTGCATAGGGTTCGATATTATAACATTCAAAGTTTTAAGACTTTGATGTTATAATATAGACCCTCACAGACATACCCAGGAGGTTGTGCAATGCACATATGGCAGGAAGAGCAGAGAAAAGCTAGGAGTGTGGTAGTGAGGGTAGGAACTTTTAATGTTGGCAGTATGACTGGTATGGGGACAGAGGTAGCTGATATGATGGACAGAAGAAAGGTTGATATATTGTGTGTGCAAGAGACCAGATGGAAGGGTTGTTAAGGCTAGATGTATCGGAGTCGGGTTCAAATAGTTCTATCATAGTGTGTATGGGAGAAGAAATGGTGTAGAGGTTATCCTGAAGGAACAGTATGTCAAGAGTGTTTTTTGAGGTGAAAAGAGTGTCAGATAGAGTGATGTTTATAAATATGGAAATTGATGGTGTAATGATGACTGTTGTTAGTACATATTCTCCACTAGTTGCGTGTGTGATGGATGAGACAGAAAACCTTTGGCGTGAGTTGGATGAAGTGGTGATGACTGTACCCAAGGGTGAAAGAGTGGTGTTTGGAGCAGATTTCAATGGGCACGTTAGTGAAGGGAACAGAGGGGATGTGGATGTGATGGGTAGGAATAGTGTTAAGCAAAGAAATGCAGAAGATGAGATGGTGGTGGAGTTTGCAATAAGGATAGACATGGCTGTGGTGAATATGTATTTTAACAAGACAGAGGAACATAGGGTGACATACAAGAGTGAAGGAAGATGCATGCAGATGCATTATCTCCTATGCAGGAGAGCCTGTTTGAAGGAGACTGGAGACTGGAAAGTGGTAACAGGTGAAAGTGTAGTTAGGCAGCATGGAATGTCAGTCTGTGGGATGATGTTGGTGATCAAGAAGAGGAGGAAGAGTGTGAAGGCAGCACCAAGGATCAAATGGTGGAAACTGAAAAACAGTGATTGTAAGGTTGAGTTCAGGGAAGAGTTAAGAGAGGCAGTGGGTGGCAGTGAAGAGTTACCAAATATCTGGGTAACTATAGCAGAGCTAGTAAGAGAGATAACTAGAAAGGTGATAGTGTGACATCTGAATAGAGGAAGGAGGACAAGGAGACCTGTTGGTGGAATGGGGAAGTACAGGGGAGTATACAGAGAAAGAGGTTGGTGAAGAAGAACTGGGATTTTAAGAGAGATGAAGAAAGTAGACAGGAATATAAGGAGATGAGGGGCATGGCAAAGAGAGAGGTGGTGAAGGCTAAGGATGAGGGGTATGAAGGGTTGTATGAAAGGCTGGACACTAAGGATGGAAAATAAGACCTGTACTGAATGGCTAGACAGAGGGACCGAGCTAGGAAGGATGTGCAGCAGATAAGGATGATAAAGGATAATGACAGAAATGTACTCACAAGGGAGGAGAGTGTGTTGAGTAGATGGAAAGAATACTTTATGGGGCTGTTGAATGAAGAGAATGAGAGAGAGAGAAGGCTGGATGATGTGGGTATGGTGAATCAGGAAGTGAAATTGATTAGCAAGGATAAAGTAAGGATAGCTATAAAGAGGATTAAGAATGGAAAGGCTGTTGGTCCAGATGACATACCTGTGGAAGCATGGAGGTGTTTAGGAGAAATGGCAGTGGTCTTTTTAACCAGATTGTTTAATGTAATCTTGGAAAGTGAGAGGATGCATGATGAGTAGAGAAACGTGTTTGGGTACTAATTATAAGAATATGGGTGATGTGCAGAGCTTTACTAACTACAGAGGGATAACACTGATCAGTCACAGCATGAAGAGAAGGGAAAGAGTAGTGGAAGCTAAGTTAAGAAGGGAGGTGAGGATTAGTGATCAGCAGTATGGTTTAATTCCAGAAAAAGCAGTACAGATACGATGTTTGCTCTGAGAGTGTTGATGGAAAAGTACAAAGAAGGTCGGAAGGAGGTGCATTGTGTGTTTGTGGACTTAGAGAAAGCATATGACAGGGTGCCTAGAGCAGAGTTGTGGTATTGTATAAGGATGTCAGGAGTGGTGGAGGAATCTGTAAGAATGCTATAGGATGTGTACAAGGTTAGTGTGACAGCAGTGAGTTCTGAAGTGGGAGTGACAGGTCCATTTAAGGTGAAGGTGGGATTACATCAATGATCAGCTTTGAGCCCTTTCTTATTTGCAGTGGTGATGGACAGGTTGACAGACAAGATCGACAGGAATCCCCATTGACTGTGATACTTACAGATGACATTGTGATCTGTAGTGAGAGTAGGGAGCAGGTTGAGGAGACCCTAGAGAGGTGGAGATATGCTCTAGAGAGGGGAGAAATGATGGTCAGCAGGATTAAGACAGAATATATGTGTGTAAATGGGGGAGAGGACAGATGAATGGTAAAGATGCAGGGAATAGAGTTTGCAAAGGTGGATGAGTTCAAATACTTGGGATCAACAGTTCAGAGTAATGACGTGTGCGGGGGAGAGGTGAAGAAGAGCGAGGTGGATAAGAGTGTCAGGAGTGATTTGTGACAGACAAGTACCATTAAGAGTGATAGGGAAGGTCTACAAGAAGATAATGAGACCAGCTGTGTATATGGGTTGGAGACAGTGGCATTGACAAAAAGGCAGAAGTCAGAGCTGGACGTGGCAGAGTTAAAGATGTTAAGATTTGCACTGGGTGTGACAAGGGTGGACAGGATTAGGAATATGTATGTTAGAGGGTCAGCCCAGATTGGACAGTTTGGAGACAAAGCCAGAGAGTAGTGGGATTATGTTGGTTTGGACATGTGCTGAGGAGGGATGCTGAGTATATTGTGAAAAGGATGTTAAGGATGAAGCTGCCAGTTTAGAGGAAAAGAGGAAGGCCTAAGATAAGGTGTATGGATGTGGTGCCAGAGGACATGCAGGTGGTTGGTGTGAAAGAGTAAGATGCAGAGGACAGGAGGAAATGGAGACAGATGATCCACTGTGGCAACCCCCTAATGGGAACAGCCAAAATAAAGAGAAAGAGATGTTGTAATGTCAGTCTTCACATGTTGCCAGTGATTTGCCAGACATGACACAACTCTATGAGTAAATGACTACAAATATGAGGCACACATATGATCAGCATGCATAACACTGTACAGTTGAATGGTATGAGTTCGGTATATCACATGCAGTTCAACACACACATCTGCAACAGTACTTTACTATGCAAATACCCTGTATAGGTCTCACATTTCTGAGACAAACATGTATATCATAGTTTTATTCACAATTGATATATGGATATCTATGACATCCCAGTAGCTGGCCTAGCACTGTCACAGTCAGTATTGTACAACACACACTCCAGTAGTAGTCATATGTGAGCCATCCTTTCCTGAGGTGACTCAGGGGCCTGTGCTGTGATCTATGTCACTGCAGACAGACCCAGATGCTATGGCCATAGGTTATAATCAGTACTATATTAGTACAACAAGTCTTGTTGAGACATATTTGTTGAACTTCCTTTTTTTCCATTATTACATACCCCCCTACTGCATTCCATTACATGCTTATATGTTTGACATACTTTTTTTCCAAGTATGGTTGTTTTGATTCCAATATGTGTTGTTTGGTTTGTTTGTCTGTCTGTCTTCTGTCTCTCTCTCTCTCTCTCTCTCCCATATGTAGGGTATACATCTGTTTTGCCTAGGCAGCAGCTTGCCTTTTTTAGGTAATGCTCATGAGCAGCTAATGGCCTGTGCACCAGTTGGTGTCCCCCACTTGCTAATTACATGCAGAAGAGCTGTGGTGTTATTCCTGTAGCCAATGACATGGCAACACACTCCTATAATTGAGTACTTTATGTGGGCATTGCCCCTTTTCCTTGCATGTGAGGATGACTTCATGGAGGTGTGTGAACAACAGCATCACAGAGGGTAGTTAGAAATACCTCTTACAATGAAAACTGTGGAGACAGCCCAACAAACTGGGAGGAATGTTCCAGACATAGGGACAGAATGTAAGTATTGCTGTTATACAGTTGAATTAATGCTACTTTGACAGGGTTTGTGTGGACATGGCTTTTTTGTGTGATTTTAAGTCTGACAGTGTTATGTGGCTGAAATAACTCTCAACTGTAGGGCTATTCGCAGAATGGCCGGGTTTTGGACTCTCATGTTTGGTGTGTTCCTCAGAAATTTTTTGTCTTTGGAAAATTAGTAGTATACTGTGGGGATAGCAGTCAGTAAATGGTATCATCCATTTGTGTTTTTGACTTCATATGCCTCAGAAAAGATATGTTACAACAAACCCTGTTACACCAGTAGCTGTCTCAGTTTATAACATCAATATTTCACATATGCCCCTGTTTTTGGGCCTCTGTCCCCAAAGTATGTTAGGCTTTGTCCAGATGTCATGCAGTATGAGGTTGATAGGTAGGGTATATCATTATTTAGTGCCTTGTTCCTGATACCACCCCAATGATGTATTAGAATGCCAGACATGTTATGTGTAAGAGCCCTTATATATGAGGACGCAGCCTGGACATTCTATGGGACTCTGAACAGTTGAGAGGGCTGTGTATTTCTGGCAATTGTTAACAGACCATTAGGATTGTGTAGCAGTGTAGTGCATCAATGTTATTTGGCCTGTAACGAGGGGGGTAGATGTAAGTGTTATGACTGTGCATGCTGCTCCAGTTTCTGGTGGTTTATCTGCTGTATATGTTTGCAAGGGCAGAATGAGACATATCCCATACCATGGTCACGTGCCATACTACACTGTGAATTGGGCCAGTATTTGTAGGGGTAGTATGTGAGTGGCAAACATGATGAGATGGTTTGGTTCACTCAGTCCTTATACTCTACTGTTCATTTGGCTTATTGGTATGTCCCTGTGACTGTGGTGAAATTGGATGTGGGTATGCACTTTCACACTGTTGTCTGTTTTACAGTGCTGTTACACACCTGTAGTGCCTGATATATTTGCAAATACATGTGAATTCCCCATAGTGGTTGGGTTTGGGTCAGTGCTGTGTCAGTCTGACTGTAGTTTGGATGGTGCTTGGTGACATGCTTAGCAGCTGAGTGCAGTTTCCCTAATGTGATGTTATGTCCAGATATTTGTAGGATGTACTGTTGCCTGGCCCCCATAACTGTTGTGTATCTCTAACACATCAGTGGGATGATGTGAGGATTTAAGTCACTAACTAGTGAGAAGTAACTGAGTGTTGGACTTGTGCTATTTCAGTCAATATACATTACGACAGACAGGAGGGTGTTACTGCAGCAACTATGTCAGTTTATCTACTACAGTATTTCACATATGTCCTTATTTTCATGCCCCCCCCCCCAACTTTGTCAGGCTTGGTCCAGCTTCATTGCGCTAAGGGGCTCTGAGCCTACCTCTCAACTGGCCAGATTGTTTCAGAATGTCCAGGTTTATTGCTCAAATTTCCGGTCTGTTCCACAGATTCATTATTTTTATTTTCCTGGTAAATCACTGTGATGATCTGAGGATTTCTGTCGGTAAATGATGACATACATTTCAGTTTCAGAACTCACACCCTTCAGAACATGTATGCTGAAACAAAACCTGTCACTCTGGCAATATTCTACATTTATAGCAGCAATATTTTAAATATGTCCCTAGTTTTGGCCCATTGTCTCCCCATATGGGCAGCCTTTGGCTAGATTTCTTGCACTACTGAGGTATAACTCCACTACATGTCATGAGCATATATATATATATATATATATATATATATATATATATATATATATATATATATATATATATATTTATTTATATGTATATATTTTATATGTATATATTTTATATGTATATCTCTATTTATGTGTATATGTATATATACAAAACCAGACAAGACAAATAAGACAGCAGACAGGGGCGGTATATGACACATGAGAGGGGTAAACTCATTTAATTGGAAGGGTAGTTGGGAATCCGAAGCCCATGGGCCCCCATATGGTTACAGTGGGACTAAGATCCCCACTCATGGGCAGTCACCACTGCCCCTTCACGGTCCCAAAGGTGGCTGTGCTGGGGGCTGGACAGGAGGGGTGGCCTGCTTGTCTAGGTGCACCAGGCAGTCCTCAATCTGGTTCAGCTGCTCAACAGACTCAGATTAAAGGGTGCTGCAGACCAAACACCAGTCCTGACTGTGGATGACAGCATCCTGTCCATGCCCACTCCCGAGCTGGATGGACCTCATCCCCTGCGGTGGTTCCACCCAAATGTGGTGCAGGACCAACAGATGAGGGAGACCTGGGTTGGGTCTTTGATGTGCTGGGGCCCATTGCCATGGCCAGATGAGGTGTGACAGGCGGATCTGCTAGGATCTGTCTTCCTATAAGCACTATGGTGTCGAGGTTTTACAAAACATGTCAGTTAGTCATGAACAACACATTTCAAGATTAGTTATAACAGCAATTAATATCATAAAAGAGATTTGAAACAGTTGCATAGCAAACAGAACACATGCATAAATGGAACAACAGTATGTATCGTAACAGCATGTCAGTAGCACTGACTGCAACAGGCCACCAACAATGGCATTTAAACAAAATATGTTAACATTAATAAATCCAATATAGCACTGTCGATGCCTGGAATTGCTTTACAGTCTTTTATTCCACAGTTAGAAATACAGATACAGACTGAGCGCTTTCATTAAATATGTTAACATGCAAGCAATCAAACATATTAACAATTATCTAACCCAAGTCTCAACATAAGGGTTGGAGCACAACATACCCATAGTATATGAGTAATACCTATTGATGCAGATGTGGTGGGGGACAGAAAATCCATTAACAATGGTTTATTCTATTCTTCTATTTTCCACAACAGTACTACTCAATACTCTGTTGGTCTGCCCTCACTTTACATCTACCTATGGCCATCGCTTCTGTAGTACAAACAAACCTATTAAACAGTCAGCCTAGAATGGTATGGGGCAAACTGTAACAACTCTGGGTACATGACTAGAGGGGACTCATACATCTCAGTGTTACATAGCTAGCACAGGAGGGGTACCCTGATCTGCTTTTATGTGAGTGTGCTACTGGGATACATCAGTTGGTTTCCTATCTGTGTCCAAAATTATTTGCAGCAGTGACCACTAGCCATGACAGTGTGACACTTGAGAGACATGTATTGGAAACATACCTCTCATCCTCTTAGAGCATGGCATCTGGACAAAGCCATACATAAGAGTGGGACAAAGGCCCATAAATATGGATAATTTTTAGATATTGCTCTAACAAACTTAGAACTTGATAAAATAGCAGATTTTGAATTTGCATGGCTTTTCTGATGGATATGACATCTGCCACTTGTATGAGTATCATTATTTTCTAACTTCAGTCTATAATGGTTTGCCACTAATTTGCTATGCCACCACTACTTTATGTAAAATGGATTAAGAATCAGAGACAAATATCTGAACATTCAGTGAATATCTGTACAGTTGAGAGGTATGATTTGGGAAGAGCGCATATTGTATGTACCCACCCTGCTGTTATTTGCAGGCATGTGGTGGGACAATGAACAGTTGTACACAGTTTATTAGTATATCCTTCATACAGCTAATGGCAACATATACTTACCTGTAAAACCTGTGGGGAAAATATCTGTTAACACTACCTGACTGTTTTTACATTTATTCCTAATTCCTTGTGTGTAGATATGCACACATCTTAGTACTACTCCCTAGATTCAAACCGTGTCTGGATGTACAAAAGTAGCAACTAAGCTATTTTGCATCACACTGGGCTACCGGGGAACTGCTGCTTCTTGTTTAAATGGTTCCTTCCTAATAGTCTCTTGGTCTGACAGTCTGAACTTGTAATTCTGTGATGCATGCATGACAGTTATTGTATTGTGTATTACTCCCTTGGATTACTACAACCTGGAAAGCAAAGGTTAAGACAAGGCAATGCTGGATGGTACACACATTGATACTTGACTTATTACTATTCAGGGTTCAGAGCTTAGTGCAGTACATATTTCACATTTCATTTATATTTCATTTTACAGCTACACCAGCTACGTTTTTTTTCCTAACAGCTTGTTCAGATGTGCCTCCGTTAATATATGCTGTCACGGCCATATTTGCTGTGAAGAACCTTTATGCATTCTATATATGTCTACAACAACATACCAGACTAAGAAGCTGAAAATGCGGATGACCTGAGAGCCTGCTCCGGTAATAGCGAATGTTCACCAAACAAAGTATAAAATTCACGTTGTTATAAAATATAACTTCAAAAAATGCCAAGTGGTGCAAAAATAGCAAGAAGCGATGTAATCCAAACCAAATGCTTTATTCCACCAAATAAAACACGTAAAAACACAAGCGCTTTCGCCCGTTGATAACGGGCTTTTTCAAGTGTAAAAATTTCAGCTAGAAGCAATGCTTTTATAATACTTTAGCAAAGACATTATTGGTTAATTAACTCAAGTTGATTCATTCATTATTTTGATCATAAACCAATAGTTGTTATAATCCAATTTACTCCTGAAGTCATGCTTAAACCACTACAATGGAATAAGTATTCTTAAATATTTTTATGAAGCTCGCAGTTGTTAAAAGTAAATATTGCGTTGCATTTCTTTTTGTGATGTTAAAGAATAAAAATGAATCTAAAAATAAAATCAGCTTCTAAATACATCACTACTGTGATAGTTAAAACAAATATTTCTTCTGCTGATTGTTTAAAAATCTTTGAACAATAATACAAAAAGGCAAATACATGCACAACATGGTACGAATGCATATTCGTATAAAAGGAATGAATTGGTGTAAAACATACATAAAAAACAGTCATTGAATATACAATATTAATAAAAATTAGTAAATGTTGCATACTACATTAATGTACCAAGTTAAAACAGGTAGTTGACTAGATAGTTTGCAAAACATTCATTTAACAAATGCTTTAACTTAAAAAATGACATGTTAATACAGGTAGTGTTTACTAAAAAGACTGCAGGTTTATCTATTGATGGTAAAAATTATAGCTTATTTCTCTTGGCTTTGAGAATACTAGCCAAACTAAGCCCATCATTGAGTCCTGGATGTTTTGTGGCATTCAATCTTAATTGCCACATCAATTCTTTAGTACTAAGTGCTGTTTCCCAGTCACCTCCTCTCAAATCTTGAAGGACCTTGTCAAGAACAAAAAAACTCTGTCAAGTTGTCATGACCATTCACTTACTAGAAGCAGCATTTTCAACCCCCCCATCCATCCTACGTTAAAAACGTTTGAGGAATTAATTGAAAAAGTGTGGAGAGAAAATCTTATCAAAAATCGGACTATACAACCTCCTAATTTTCCTAACAAATTGCAAGCTATAGTAGATAAATTAAAAACGGAAAATATATGGGTTATGAAACCCGATAAGGGAGGGGGTATTGTATTAATGCAGCAACTAGAGTATGAAAATTATATTTACAACCTTTTGCAAGACACTAAAATTTATGAGCCCATCTCCTTGAATGAGTTAAATATTGCATTAGGAAATATAAAATATTGTATACATGACCTCCTAATGCAAGGTTTTATTGATGAGAAGACACATAACTACCTATTGGTTCCTAAACCTAGTACCCCCATTTTATTTGGCATACCCAAGGTGCACAAGGGCTTGGACCCTTTAAAATTTCGCCCCATAGTTGCAGGAGCTGGGGGTATAACAGAACCTTTTACTGAAGTTAGAAAATAATGATAGACATACAAGTGGCAGATGTCATATCCATCAGAAAAGATATGCAAATTCAAAATCTGCTATTTTATCAATGTTCTAAGTTTGTTAGAGCAATATCTAACAATATTTAACTCATTCAAGGAGATGGGCTCATAAATTTTAGTGTCTTGCAAAAGGTTGTAAATATAATTTTCATACTCTAGTTGCTGCATTAATACAATACCTCCTCCCTTATCGGGTTTCATAACCCGTATATTTTCTGTTTTTAATTTATCTACTATAGCTTGCAATTTGTTAGGAAAATTAGGAGGTTGTATAGTCCGATTTTTGATAAGATTTTCTATTCACACTTTTTAAATGAATTCCTCAAAAGTTTTTAACGTAGGATGGATGGGGGGGGGGGTGAAAATGCTGCTTCTAGTAAGTGAATGGTTATGAACAACTTGACAGAGTTTTTTTGTTCTTGACAAGGTCCTTCAAGATTTGAGAGGAGGTGACTGGGAAACAGCACTTAGTACTAGAGAATTGATGTGGCAATTAAGATTGAACGCCACAAAACATCCAGGACTCAATGATGGGCTTAGTTTGGCTAGTATTCTCAAAGCCAAGAGAAATAAGCTATAATTTTTACCATGAATAGATAAACCTGCAGTCTTTTTAGTAAACATTACCTGTATTAACATCTCATTTTTTAAGTTAAAGCATTTGTTAAATGAATGTTTTGCAAACTATCTAGTCAACTACCTGTTTTAACTTGGTACATTAATGTAGTATGCAACGTTTACTAATTTTTATTAATATTGTATATTCAATGACTGTTTTTTATGTATGTTTTACACCAATTCATTGCTTTTATACGAATATGCATTCGTACCATGTTGTGCATGTATTTGCCTTCTTGTATTATTGTTCAAAGATTTTTAAACAATCAGCAGAAGAAATATTTGTTTTAACTATCACAGTAGTGATGTATTTAGAAGCTGATTTTATTTTTACATTCATTTTTATTCTTTAACATCACAAAAAGAAATGTAACTCAATATTTACTTTTAACAACTGCGAGCTTCATAAAAATATTTAAGAATACTTATTCCATTGTAGTGGTTTAAGCACAACTTCAGGAGTAAATTGGATTATAACAACTATTGGTTTATGATCAAAATAATTAATGAATCAACTTGAGTTCATTAACCAATAATGTCTTTGCTAAAGTATTATAAAAGCATTGCTTCTAGCTGAAATTTTTACACTTGAAAAAGCCCTTGTGTTTTTACGTGTTTTATTTGGTGGAATAAAGCATTTGGTTTGGATTACATCGCTTCTTGCTATTTTTGCACCACCTGGCATTTTTTGAAGTTATATTTTATAACAACGTGAATTTTATCCTTTTTTGGTGAACATTCACTATTACCGGAGCAGGTTCTCAGGTCATCCGCATTTTCAGCTTCTTGGTTTGGTGCTTGTTGAACATACCAGACTAAACAAAACAGTTTTTTAAAGGTCTTTATTGTACTTCAATAATTGTCAGTCATACTTTTTTATTTATTCAGTTCACACAGTAACAGTATACCTACTCGCAGTAAGCAATGTACTCCTTCTTAGCTATTTTAATAAAATACTGCAAAATAGATTTGTACTCACCAGCCTGTTGGTGCAGCCTTAGCAGTCTGTCACTGTGGGCTTCCACGTTCACATCCCTCTCTGCTGTAGCTGTAGTGGAGAAAAACACAGATTATGCATATCTGTCTATCACATTCTCAGGTGAGTATTTGCTACAGACTACTTGATAGTGATACTTACACACTACTGGAGCATTCTAGGCCTGTCCATCTTGGATTCACTGGTTCAAGAGCACCCCCTTTCTATGCTTTAGGTTGGCATAGTGGTGCCATACCTGCTCATCAGTCTGGCGGATGCTAGTAGCACTGGTGAGGTCATGTGCGAGACAGTCCCAGGCCACCACTTTGTATTGGGAGCCCTGGTACTGGCCCTTCAGCAGTCTCTCCTCTTGGTTTTTAACTAGGAGCACAACCATGACCCTGGACTTCTGAATGCTCCAGCGTTGCACCTGAAAGTGCACTCCCTCTACTATGCTAGCCATTGTATCTGCACAGATGGACTATAACGGATTATGGCTCTATTCCTACCTGTGCCATTTAAATAGTGCAATATTCCCACCCTTTGCTGTTATTGAACCATTTTGAAAAGGCTAAGCCTCGCTAAGCAGTGCGCAAATCTGCTAAGCCGATTTTAACACTGCTTAAAGGGGATGTTTTTGAGCAGTGTTTAACAGTGTGAAAATCCACTTACCTGAGCTACCTGCTGCTTAGCAGTCATGTCTTAGCAATGGTTATACTTGCTAAGCATAGGTGAGCATTGCTAACCATTGCTCACTTTTAATTTTTTAAATATATCACAGGACTGACTTCATTTATTAAGTGCATATGATATACATTACATGACATCCCTCTGTGCTTTCCTTACATTAGTAAGGGGTGTGACTATACTGTATGGGGCACTTGTGAGTACATGGGTGGTTTCACATGTTATATGCACTCACACTTACATTGTATACCAGCTACACTACCCTGGTTGACAAAAAAAACTGTTGCTACATAATTTAAGTTTATAAAAATAATTTTAACACTACTTTACTATATAAAAATAAGTTGCCTGTCTTGGTATTCAAACCATGAACACCTGCATGTAAAGCTAGGTCTAGAACCACTATACTATCTCTGGAAATTTCAGCTGTATATTTGTATTTATCTCTTTGTGGGAAGTTTAAGCAATGGTAAGCAGAGGTCCATAACGTGCACACCCGCTTAGCTATGCTTAAACGTTGCTTAGCCTAGAAAAAAAATTATAATATGATTATTATATTATTATGTTATATAAGTGAGTATTGTGGTGCTCTGAAAAGTCATTGAGGACTGTAATCGGAACATAATGGCATACATTTGGCTTTCAGGCTTCTATCCTTCAGAAATTCCTGCTAATATATATCCTGTTTTCTATCATCTTTCTAAGTCTGTGAGGGCAATTTTTCAGAAGTGTCCCTATTTTATTGTTTTTCCCTCCATTATTTGTGCCTTTTTCCACATGGACTGCTTCAGGGAATATTGGTGTACTTTTGATTTCAGACTTCTATCCTTCATTAATTCATGCTAATGCATGACCTGTTCTCTATCAACTTTCTAAGTTTGTGAGGACAATATGTATGATGTGTCCCTTTTCAGTTATTTATCCCCCATTATTTGTACATCTGTACACTTTTCCTGCTTTAGCAGGTTGTGGAGGTGCCATACAGCACTTTTACAATGCAGGGGATGTGTCACAGAACCTGTCACACACTCCCTGCATTGGTTTCCTGATGCCGTGTGTATTTCAGTGTCCATGGACATTGAAATGATCATTTGTTTCATTTCAATGTCCGCGGACACCGAAATATTGGCATAATATTAGAGTAATTCTCTATTACTGTGCCAGATTCTATTAGAAATTGCTGTACTGGACTTTCTGAGTGCAGGGGCCATGTTCAATGCCCATGCACTACTTGAACATGTCCTATGCACTCGTTCATGGCTCATGTCCATGTAGGTTATGCAGCAGCATGCCTTCATGAATATGCAAGGTGCACTGCTGTGCTATATGGACACAAACTACTCCATGCAGGAATAGTGCTATTCCTGCATGGAGTTTATTGAATTCAAGGGTTTGACTTTCAAGAAGTAAATGCCAAACAGGAGTGGCATGGATTCCTGAGGTACTCTGTTGGTCCTGGTCTCTTGGTGAAGGTGAACTTACAAACCCTGATTTCTTCAGTTCCTAACTATGAGCCAGCTGACAATTCAGTGAGTTATGCATGGATTTATGCAAGGTTCAGTGAGTTTATCAACAATACCTGAGTGTGGGATCATAATGAATGCTTTAGGCATGTCACGGTAGGTAGTACATACCATCTTCCCTCATCCGCTGACTTGGTGAACCTCTCAAAGACGTCTACTGGGTTAAGCAGGTAGGACCTTCCCTTGCCAATGCCAAATTGTCACAGGTCCAGTATCTGTTGCTTACCAATGTCCTCCTTGATTATTTCATGATAATTTGTTCCATGACTTTGTATATTAGACTTATCAGACTGATGGTTCTGTAGTTTCCGGGATCTGCTGATAAACCACCCTTGTGAAGAAGGATGACCATTGCAGTCCTCCATTTACTTGGTACACAGCCTGTTTTGAGGTGGTTGTTGTTGAAAAGTGCCTTGAGTGGTCCTGAAAAGTCATGATTTAAGCTATTTAGAAAGTAACCCAGAATATTGTCAGGGCCCACTGAGGCAGCATTTTTGGCCTTGGCAAGCAGTGCCAATACTTGCTCCCTGCTGATAGTTTTGGAGGAGCTATGCTAGAAAAGGATTTCAGTAGGGGTAGCAGCAAGGAGGAGGAGTGAAGTTTAAGCTGAATTTGTCAGCTAGCAGATTCACTTATATCTCTACTCACTGATGATACTGCAGTTTACCACCAATTCAGCACACTGCAGTGTGTTGCCATTAACGTTTTGGACACAGCTTAAGAAGGCCTTGCAGCTGTCCTTAGGCTGAAAGACTGTCCTAACCTCATAGTTGGCCATGTTACACTAAATTAATCCTCTGAGTTTCTTGTTTGGTTTAATCAGTGAGGTCTTGTATTTAAGATAGTAGCACTTTCTGATTTTGGCCATGACATTTTTTCTTTTGTTATATACCCTGTTAAGTATGGCATACCACTACTGAGGTTTGCTTGCTTGGTATTACTTACTGGCTTACTTCTGTTGGCTACAAGAGCCTCCATGCAGCTGTTCACATGTTTGTACAAAGTTTCTGTGAACAATTCTGCAAAGGTTGCTGTGATCTCAGGGCTTGGGGGCATTGAATTTTGAAAAAACTGTTGTTTAGTAGTATGTAGTTTGCTTTAGAATACTTCTTAACTGTTACAGACTTAGTTAAGCCTTCTGAGTTGATTTTTATTTTGAAGCAGATAGCTTTGTGATCCAAACTCACGAGCGATGATGTGATACAGGGGGTTGCAGAGCTCTCCCATGTTAATGAGTACTAGGTCCAGTATGTTTGAACCTCTGGTTGGACAACCTACTATCAGTGTTAGTAAAGTCCAAGAAACATTGTGCCTGTCAGTTTGAGGCAGTGTATTTTCCCAATCTATAGAGGGGTAGTTAAATCTCCCCATGAATAGGGCATTTTTTTGTATTGTGAGTGGCTCCAGGAGGTCTAGGTATGTGTTCTGAGATTCTTGTGGCATAGACGATTACCTATATTTACCTAGGATATGCTAAGAGACTGATTATGGTGAGGATGAGCTCTAGGACATCATCCTGTTTAACCAACCTGTAGGTAAACTTGTTGCTAATGTAGATTGAAACCATCTACATTTTGCCCCTGTCTGTGCTCCTGTTGGTCTAAATGTGTGGAAGGCACTGCAACCTTACACTGCTGCAGTACGTTCTGCAGCTTTAAACCAAGTATCTGCAAAGGTAACAATGTCTATACACCCCAGAGTGAGGAGAGGTTTTAGGTTGTGGAGTTTCTTGTTGAGGCTCCTAGCATTGAGCAGTAACACCTTAAGGTTGTTTGAGGCTTTTTCTATTTATTTATTTTCATGTGTTGGAAGGTTTGTCATTTTTGCATTGCCTAAAACCTAAAAAAGGCTCCAGGAGGGTGAATTAAGTTTTAACAAATATCTGAAAGCCAAAGGGCTGACAGATATTGAATCCCCCTGGAAAGACACCAAACACTAAGTCAGTTGTTAAAATCAGTTCTTTTTTGTATTTTTTGTTCATACCATGGCATCATTCTTGGTGAAGGTAGACATCTGCTTAATGCAAGACACACTCCAGTCTGTGACAAATATTCCAAGAGGACCAAAATGTCTCTTTTCATATAGTCCAGTGAGGTACATCTCAGGTCATTCATATCCACATGGACTATGATAGAGTCATGTGTGTACTCATGGTGCAATGACTTGAGTGCATACATGATACTGCAGATCCTATCTCCAGATAAGCCACTGACCATTATCTTCTCATTGTCTAGCCTGGCAATTAAGACATCAGTGTGTCATACAATGAAATTCCCTATGACAAATGTCCTAGATAAAGTGCTTGCTTGTCTTATCAGCTTTAATCTTGGTGGACCATTTTGTGTAGGCTTATGTGTGGTGTTTGTTGTTGCTTTTAGTGTGTACCCAAGAGATTGCTGAGGACAGACATTGGCAGTTGTAGGCTTAGTAAGCCTTTGAGGTTTGGGAAGATTGCTTTTTAGTGCTTCAGCATAGGTTTGTTTATGTATGTGGTGTACAGTATGTGGGGAGGATGTAGCATGTGTGTTCTTGACAACCTTGTTTATAAGTGAGATTTTTGCTTCCGATGAGGTGTATGTACATCTCTTAGATACTGTCTTAGTTTATTTAAGGATTAAATGGTTGTTCCAGAACATAAGATAATAGCTATATTGTCTCAGGATTCCAATATCTGCTAAGAAGGCCGGAGATATTTGGAAATTGCATATTTATGTTGTACGGCTCTGCATTAGGGTGGTGTATTATGGTTTAAAGACTGGGTTTTACAGTATTCTCCTACAGTGCTTTCTAGGGTTAAAGACAGATGTTAGATAATGCTAGGATATGGCATTAGAGCTGTTTGATGTGCAAAAATAGATGCTCTGAGCTCAACTCCATGCAATGTTTCACTGTGTTACAGTACACAAGTGCAAAAAATCAAGTAAAGTAATTTATCTTAGCCTGGATAGCACTGGCTTCAGCAGAAACACTTTAAACTCTCAGGCAAGGTAGGCATGCGTTGCTGAGCTATATGGAAGGAAGCATGGTGTCTCGCAAATGCACCTAATTTATAGCACACATGAAAAAAGGTGCTGAAAACTGACTCCTTTCCTCTGATAATAATTGATTATACTTTGAGCTCTCCTGAAGCGCTTCCCAACTGAGAAAGACAAAGCAAACATCTGCCACAAAAATGGACCATCCTGATCTATCTAATGTAAAAGCACAGCAGAAAGGACTCTCAAATTCAACCCAACAACAGCAACAACAACAACTAAATCACTGGCTTACAATTTTTTTATGTGAATCCCAACTCAGATAAACCAGGCCACTGCCTATTGCTACTAGATGGTCTATCCCAGTCTGTTTAATGTAAAAACACAAAAATGATTGCTTCAAAATGTAATGTTACTACAAAACATCTTATACTACCTGGACAAGAGGATTTCATATGTTGAGTACCTTTATAATGATTTAAAGTGCAAATTCAACAAATAAAGTAAAAATAAAGCAGTAGTACTCTAAAACAGTTAACTGAAGTGTGATATAATAAATAGATCTCTTAACCGCCAAGGACAGAGCAGGATTAATTCAGGACCCTCTAAGAGTGCCAAGCAGATGGAAGTTCTGGGAAAATAAGCAGGAGGCAATATGTAGCAACTGAAGTTTATTTAAGAGCAATACTGGTTTCCTGGGTGGATAATCAGTATTATGGAGCTATGGAAAACAATGGGTGGGAAGAGTACTTAAATAACTAACACAACAGACAATAACAGCAAAAGCAGGGAACAAGGGACTTTGGAAATCAGATTAACATAAGGAGCTGAAGTCAGAGAAACATCCTTTTAATATCACAACAGAAAAAGCATGGAATCGGAAAAAACTCAAATTCCAAGAAGTTTCAGGTTCATAAGTTCATAGGTGTGTACTAGGCTAATGGCCCTGGAGTCTTTACAAGCCTAGCCCATAGAAGTGCCCTGGCATCGTGCCGCCTAGACCTTAGTTCCCAGTGCCTCTTTCAAGTAGAGCCACTGGAGAGATCCCTGGGGTTAACTTTCTATTTCCAAGCCACTCATTAAGATTTGTCTTGAAGAGGGACAGTGAGGTGCTCTGCTTGAAATGTATGGGAAGTCTGTTCCAGAGCATGGGTGGTCTCTGGGTTATGAACCTGTCCCTCCAGCAAGTTCTGTTGATTGTGGTAATGAGGTTGAGGTCTCTGGAGTGTGTGGTGCAGAGGGATTGGGATTTTTTTAGATGTAGCATTTTTAACAGAGCTGGGTCAGACATGGGTTTGTAAGTCAAGCAGAGTTCACCTCTTAGTAGACAATATGAGACAGAGAATAGCTGGAGTTTTTTGAGTCTGTCTGTGTAGGACATGTATTTAAGACCTAGGATCCTTTTCATGAGGTACTTCTGTGGCCTTTCCAGCTGTTGCATGTGTCTAGTGAGGTACCTGCCAAATGGGGCATTATACTCAATGATTGGCCTAATGAGGGAAGAGTAGACAGAGATGATGACCTCTTTCTTCCTGGATGAAAAATCCTTGCTAATGAGATGTGCCACATAGAAGGACTTTCTAACCACAGTGGCAATGTGGTGGTCAAAAGAGAGGTTGCTGTCAGCCTATGTACCCAGATCTCTTATAACGCCTTCAGTGTTCAGTGGGCTCCCATCGATGTGGTAATTGGTGGGAACTGAGTTTTTCCCAAAGGGGATTACAAAGCAGTTTTTGGCATTAAGCTTAAGGCCATGGTAGGATATCTACATCACTTGGGGAGTTAATAATGGCTCCCAGCTTGGACAGCCAGAGTCCCTCCATGTTGGCTTGGACTTCGGAGAAGTAGATGCCAAACAGGAGATGACACAGGACCAATCCCTGTGGGACTCCACTTGTGACTGTTCAGCTGTCTGACTTGGATTCCACTACTTTCACTCTGTGGGTTCTATCTGTGAGCCACTTTGCAACCCACCTAGTGATATAGGGGTTGATGCCTAGTTTGGTGCATTTATCAATAATTCCTGAGTGGGGAATGGTATCAAAGCCCTTGGCCAGATCGAGCTAGGCTGTATGAACTGCCGTGCCCTCATCCATAGCTTTGGTGACTGACTCAAAGAAGTCAACCAGGTTGAGCAGGCATGATAGAACTTTTACAAAACCAAACTGTGTGGGATCTAGAGTTTGGAGATTCCCTATATCCTTGTTAATTAGGTCCATGATGATGCACTTCATAGCCTTACATATCAGACTCATCAGGCTAGTGGTGTGATAATTCCTAGGGTCTGTAGCCACTCCCCCTTTATGGAGAGGGATGACTGTAGGTGTGCGCCACATGGTAGGGACAAAGCCTGAGGTGAGGCTGTGATTAAACAGGGCACACAGATGTGGTGCCAGTTCACTTTGTAGATCATGTAGAACACATCTAGGGATATTGTTGGGTCCCATGAAAGCTGCATTATTGGCCTTGGATAATGCAGCTTTAACCTGTGCTGCAGTAATGCTGGGTGCCTGGCATTCCTCTGGTATTGTGACTGGTTCCTTTGGGGGGGGAGAGGTAAAGTTGGCACTGAATCTGTCGGTCAGTATGTTAGCAATATAATGTGACTATATTGTGAATAATATGACTCCTTGAAGGCTTATGTTAAGCCGAGGTGATAGAGTGCTTTCTTTGGTGTTATTGACAGAATATTGTTTAATTCAATTTTTTTTTCCTGGCTTACATCTGAATGTTCATTGTGTTTTACATTTATGTTAGCAGTATCTGTTGGCTCAGTATAGGAGGAACCATTATGCAGTAACTCTAAGCAAACCTGGGTATTGCTGTGGAGATTCTTTATATAACTATAGAATGCTTTGTGGTTGTTTTTAGTGTATGCTGCAATTCTGCCTTCATAGCTGGCTTTAGAGGTTTTGATGAGGGATCTCAACTTTTTGTTGAGCCTAATAAGGCAGTTTTTCCAGTCTTGGGACTTCACTTTTTTCTGCAACAGTTTATTTCTTCTGTTGTAGAGTTTATTAATGACAGGGTCCACCAGATTGGCTTCCTTTTTCTGGAGGAAAGTATTTTGGCTCTGTTGGGTATGGCTAGTTCCATGCATTTATGTACATGTTTGTACAGTGTATTGGGGTATGATTCAGCAGTCATGCATCTATTTTTCAATCACATGGGTGCCATGAAGTTAGCCACCTCTGCTTTTAGAAGCCCAAAGTCAGCTTTGGAGAGGTTTATCATGGTGGTTACATTTGCAGGGGGTGTGGGTGAGATGTGGATTTCCATGGTGATTAGTTTGTGTTCAGATCTAACCAGGGAGGAATTGACTATTGGTGTAGAGCAACAGTTGCCCATGTTAGTAATAACCAGGTAATGGATGTTGCTCACCAACCCCATGAAGGTTTGACTTTCACAAACTTTAGTTTAATGTCTCATTCTTTGGTCTTTCATAAACAAGGAGTTAGGGAACATAAATTCAAGCTGCAAGACGCTACATATTAATAACCCCAGGTAAGTTAGAATTTGAGAAACTTTAGCTTAGCTTACTTTAGCATAAATCATTATATTAGTATAAGTGGGCAACAGATGGGTTTAAAAAAACTGTGTTTCTGAAGAATAGCCAAACTATCCACTTATATTGTGCTGATGAGGTCAATAAAAAGGTTAAGACATACATTTTCACAGCTTGTAGGGTTTGATTTTATTGGCTTGCATGTAATCAAAAAGGCTCAAAAAGTAGAACATGTCAAGGACATTCAAAAGCCATGTAGGTAAAACACTTGATGACCTTAAGGGGTTATTTGCTTGTATCCCATGAGCCTAAACTAAAGGTGGTTTAAGGTATCACTAAGTGAAAACTACAGCTTGGCCCTTTTTTTTTTCTTGCAGTTTTTACTGATTGGTTTGTGTGTTCTTTATATATATATATATATATATATGTATATATTTATATATATATAGAGAGAGAGTTATTTTCTATATGATCAACCATACTTAATGTCATAGTTACAAACCAGCATTAAGAAGTCTGAACATGCAGAAGACAATATGCACTAAACGATGAACACAAAAAAAAAATTGAGAAAGGATAAGTATATGGTTTTGTATTGATTGAACCTGAAATCTAGACTACCAAGAAATGTGGAAGATGTTCATATTGTAAGTACATAGACAGTAGTTCTAGGTTTGAACATCCAGACCAACAAAGGACTTACGAATTCAACATTTCAGCCACTTGTGATAGTTAACACCTTGTTTATTTGGCCCACTGCATAGAATGCTGTAAGTTCTACACAGGGAAAAGAGATAGATCCCTAATAGAAAGAATACTTGAATATATATATATATATATATATATATATATATATATATAGATGCTATTAACAAGAAAAATAGAGTCAATGCTTTAGCTAAACATATCAATATAGACGTGAAACTCAGTTTCAGATTTTTACTTATAGGAAGAACCTACGAAAATATTAGAGGGTGTGACCTGGGGAACATCACTGAAGAACTTGAAACGAAGTGGATAGTGAGACTAAGGGCAGATAAGGGCCATAGATTAAATTAATATGTTCCCTTACGGCCAAACCTGAAATCTAGACAACTTTTTAGATGATTTTTATTTATTAGCTTCATACTGAAATATACATTGTGATGATTCTTTAGTTTGATTGTTTGTGTCTTTCGGCTTTTCCCGGTTAGGGGTCGCCACAGCGGAACTCCGGTCCGCTAATGATTTGTAGTGGATTTTTACATACCGGGTTACCAACCCTGATGCACAACCTTCAGCGAAGGCATGCTCCATTCACGTATGCCTCCACACAGAAGACGCTCTAGCTGAGAATCGAACGGGACAACGTCTTGCTAGGAGGTGACAATGCTACCGCAGCACCACCGTATAAATTGTTCATATACATATATATTTTTTATATATTTTATTTCTAAAGTATGCTTATTGGTTTATGTAATATATAAGGATTGAATGTGTATTTGGAAGGTAGTGGCTGTTCAAGTCATGTGTTTCAAGGGAGGTGTGTATAAATGACAGGGGTATGATTGTTTTAGTTTATATTGACATCTGCTGAAGTGGGGTTGCCCACGAAAGCGCTTGTGTTCATTAAAATCTGTTTGTACTGGATCCTTTAGCTGTTTCCGAGTTCTGGTGTTTTTGCTCGACCTTTGTTTTGATAAAATTAAACTGTATGGTTATATGGTTAGAGCTAGGGTTGGGAGAAGAGGCAGTATTAGAGTTAAGGTTATCATCCATTACTAATGTAGATGGGTATTTCAGTATATATATATATATATATATATATATATATATATATATATATATATACATACACATATGTGTGTGTGTGTGTGTGTGTGTGTATATATATATATATATATATATATATATATATATATATATACATAGATCTACTTTGATGAAAATCGCAAGTGAGAGAATCAATTTCAGCAAAAGTGCATTTCAACAAAAATGCACTTTTGCAAATTTCTCTTCATTGATTCGCAAAAAAAAAACAGAAATAAAACACACTACACACATTTTTGAAGGGGGCAAGCCCCCCCTGCACCTCCACACAGCTGCTGCTTAAATATACCAACTCCGAGATCACACTGCACTGGGGAAAAGGGTATATTCCCTTACTCCACTGTACCATGCTTCGGTGAAGGGAAACTTGTGAAAGTGCATTTTTGCTGAAATGCACTTTCACTTAAGTGGATTCACTCACTTGCAATTTGCACAAGTGAGCTTTTGATGGGTTGATGTAGACCCATATACATACACACACACACACACACACACACACACACACACACATATATATATATATATATATATATATATATATATATATATATATATATATCTTTGTGTGTGTGTGTATATATATATATATATATATATATATATATATATATATATATATATATATATATGTGTGTGTGTGTGTGTGTGTGTGTGTGTGTGTGTATATATATATATATATATATATATATATATATATATATATATATATATATATATATATATATATATATATATATATGTCTGTGAGCTCGCACATCTGTGTGTGTGTGTGTGTGTGTGTGTGTGTGTGTGTGTGTGTGTGTGTGTGTGTGTGTGTGTGCATGTGCATGTGTCCTGACTATAATGCAGTTTTAAAATCTATCATATTCTAAGGGCTAGACAGATCTTGGGAGAATAATTATGAACATAGGTTTAAATCATTTTATTTTAGAGTTTCTTGAACAAAGATATGGACTTTCATTATAAACTGTATTTAGATTGAACTTTTCTTTTCAGTGATAATAGAACAGCATCTTCTTGAATTACTAAGTGCCAAGACTCAATTCCCAGTGATATTTTATTCTATAACAGAGGATTTCATATATCTGAAATCATCACTTTAAAGCAGATATGATAGTTTCTTAGTTTTCTCTTTAAAACTACCACTATGAAAAGTCTTGTTGATGCATCAGACTATTCTAAAAACGGTTTGACAGTGATCCTAGGACTATGTGCAGAGTTTTTAATACCTGAACTTAAAAATAAATGTGTGTGGATTAGAATGTGTGTGTAGCCAGTACATTCAACTCATATTTGTTTACGATATCATAAAACATGATTGTAGATGCATATTTAAAATAGCATGGTGATGTATATTCTCTTGTATGGTGGTAATGTATTCACACATAGTACATTTTCTGCAGGGATAGGTCCCAGGGACATCAATGTTGTCCACCTATACTCATTCTAGTCTCAAAACCACAACAGTCAATTTCATTTATAACTCCCTTAAATATCATAATTGCATTAATATCATTAGTATACTTCAAGATCAGATTGATCTTGTTGTTCTGTCTATTATGTATCCCTGGTTGGTCATCTCTAGTCCTCTTATTACTTCACTTCACTTCTCTCATCTTCTGTTCTGTCTTCTCTTCTCTCTTGTCCTTGGGATATAATCTTATTTCTCATCTCCTGTACCATCTTGCTATTATAACCTCTATCAGTGAACAATCTTTCCATTTTGTCTGCTTCAATTTGTAATATTTCAGGATCTTTAGTTCTTAGTTTCTTAGTTTTATGTTATAACAGCACATTTTACGCAACTGTGTTTTATGCATGTGTCCCTACAATTAAAAGGAAAATTTGTATTTTTTTTTCAATTGAATTTAGTGACATCTACAGTAGGCACCTTGTCAAATAATATGTTAACAGTTCAGAATCATAGTATGTAGCATGTGCCTTCCTTTTTGTAAAACATCAGAAACTGTAATTTCATCTCCTTCAACATACATACTTTCCCAGTTGACTAGGCACCTTCCATAAGTGTAACTTTCAATTGACTGTGAAAAAAAATCACACTCATTGTAAACAAAAGGTTTAGTTTTAATAATTATATTTTTCACACACAGATTGCGCTTTTCAATATAAATACAATCATGCTTTCACTAATAAGCCAAATTAATTACTTGGTTACACCAGCAGTCAGTAATTTTTCTTTCACTGACCATAATTCCTTGCCTCCATGAATAACAAAATTCTGACTGGTTACACTTTGAATGTTTTGATATTTATGACTGGGATGATATCAGCTAGTGCCATCTCTGCCAGGGAGAGCATGTGTAACATATGCCAGTACAGCTGCTGGAATTTTGTAAAGAATTTTATGTCATTTGACCATCAGAGTGATTTGTACAGATGCTTGTGTTAGAAATGTATTTATACTCCAAACATGTATCACAAACTTCGTAAATGTGGACGATCAAACCTCCTCTACGCAAAGGTAAAACCCAATGAGAACACTGGTAAAATACCCAATAATAATGAAATAATAATGAATAATGAATAATGAATAATGAATAATAATGAATAATGAATAATGAAATAAAGTGCGGGTATTTTACCAGCATTCTCATTGGGTTTTACTTTTGCGCAGAGGAGGTTTGATCGTCCACATTTATGGAGTTTGTTAGAAATGTATTTGTAAAGTTGTTTGTGTTAAAAATGCATCAACAGTGGGCCCTGCTGGACAGAAAAGAGATATGTGTGTCAGACAGTATTATTATAACTGATTAAATGCATATGTTTTAACAGGGAATTCTCAGTCCAGCTCATTTTGAAAAAAAAAAAAATAGGCTGAAAATTAATAGCATTGGTTTAGGCTATAAAGATTTTATCTTACAGGTCTGATTGCAGACAGAGATAAAAGTGTATAGGAAAACTAGGACTAGGAATCTAACTGAATTATCCTTAGGGGTGAACTAATTACTACCCTGGAAGGGTGGACATTTTTGAAATTGTTTTATAGCTTTCAGATGCTGCAACAAATCTTAACAAAGCTCTGGGTGTGTATTGCACCAGAGTCAGGTTACCAGATGTGAAGTCATTGTATAACTGGCACTGAAATTATTTTTTAGATATTAGTGAGAAAGTTGATGGAACTTATGCAGCAGAACTTTGGTTTTTGGAACCTGACAAGAAAGATCTCTGACAGAATCTCACACAACCTCACACCTCATCTTGCCTTGCTGTAGTAAGCAACTTAACTAGGGAACAGTAATTATTTAGTCAGCCAGGAAAATATAGTAAGATTGTTTAAGAATTGCATTTGTGCATCTTTGTAAATCTGTACAACTGTGTTATTTTTATATCTCCTGTGATTGTAACTTTGTTGTTTATTGTAACTAGATAGACAGTATTCTCATGTTTTCTATGTTATTATTTATTATTAAATATTTCTATACATTTCATTGTGGCTGGTCTTTTAGAGAATAGTTTTAACATCTTAAGAGTATTTAAACTTATTTTAGTGACACTGTGGCTGCTCCTGAAAGCCTTGCTGCATTGGTTAAATTCTACCATTTATATTAGTATTAATTTTACTCAGTATAATTGGGGATACTTTTCAGACTCTTAGAGTAGCTGACTGGTGGCAGCATAATTAACTTATAATCTCAGCAGAGGGGCCTCAGCTGGTAACTTTGTGCCAGACTTTCGTGTGTGTGTGTGTGTGTGTGTGTGTGTGTGTGTGTGTGTGTGTGTGTGTGTGTGTGTGTGTGTGTGTGTGTGTATACGTGTGTTTATATGTGAAAATCAAATATCCAAGTGTGTGTGTCAGCTACTTGGAACAGGGAAAGAGAGCTCCAAAGTCATCAGTGGGGCATGAAGAGAGACAGATAGAGAGAGAGAGAGAGAGAGAGAGTCCAGCCCCATGTCTGGAGTATGCTCCCTGTGTGCTCTTAAGTGAAATTATGCTTGGTGCAGAGAGCTGCAGCTGAAAATACTGTGTCTATCCATTTTTGTTCCTAGTGGCCATCTTTCACTGGTGTCAGTGGTGAGGACTGAGGTTCCTTGATTATGGCCTGGTGTAGGGGCTGTCACAATGACAAATGAAAAAATTTCTGGGCAGATTAATTTGATATGCCATTTCTTCATACAAGCATGCTACACAAAGACAAGGAACCACACATACATAAGCACATAATCTGTCCTTGACACGGCAGCTCAATGACCAGTTTCTTTTACAATCTGCTTCCCCATTCCTTAAAAGTCAGTTTCTGAGTTGGTAGATTTCTGATATTCAGTTTTCAAGCTAAGAGATTAAAAATTGTCCTTGTGGAAAAGCATATGTCAACCCATACGTTACACTCATTACATAGGTAGCCTCATATACTGAAATCAAATTAGATTGGGTCTATATTGCAAACTCAAAATCCCTAATAACCGAATACAAAAACGCTGACATATATTCCGCAAACCGCAAATATGCTGAATGCCCTAAACTGTGAAAATCAAAAGCTTGAACCGTCATACTTGTCCCACCCCACCACCCACTACATACTAACTACCCAAACAAACTAAAGAAACACAAACATACACCAACCAAAACCCTACTTCTAACCCTAAACTAAACCCTACTTCTAATCCTACACTACATCTTGCATATACCACCATCTATGCACTTACCTTAACCCGCACTCTAACCCTAAGGTCTGTAACTATTGCACATTTACCTTAACAAGCTATACCCAAACAAAATAAATAATCCACACACATACACATAACAAAACCCTACATCTAACCCTACACCAAATCTCACATACATTACCATCTATGCACTTACCTTAACCTGCACCCTAACCCTAAAGTTCATAATTATCGCACACTTACCTTACGGAGCTATACCACGGATGGGCCAACCATGACGATTCAATGTTTTGGATTTCGGGCTTCAGGATGATCGATGTTTACGTAGTTCGATGGAGACGTGTCGGCATTTATGTATTCAGGTAAGTGCGTCTTCGAGAATGTAATAGGGAACCATTAGATTATATTGAAAAAGAACTATGCAAACAGGATCCAAACAAAGCACAGGGAGGAGATGGATTTAGTAATAATGACATGAGAAAATTTCAGGAAAAACTTACAGTACCATTATAGCTATTATTTTCCGGGTCGAATAAACATGGGGAGATTCCTCAAGATTGGAGACATGCAGTTGTTATACCTGTCTTTAAGGGAAATAGGAAGTAGAACAAACCCAGAGTTATACAGACCCTTAAGATTACTTTCATGGTGTGAAAAAATAATGAAGTAGGTAATATTAGATAAGTTATTGTCAGAAATGGAAAGACTTGGACTTGAAACCATTTACCAGCATGCATATGTTAAAAACAGATCTATTACCACCTGTGACATGATGTCCTATATCAATATAATAACACCTATGAATGAAAAAAATGTGCTGTGATATAATTTATATAGAATTAACTCCAGCATTTGACAGGGCCATATACAAAACACTGATTGATAAATTAGAACAATCTTTGGTGTACTCTTGATAAGCTGGATAGCTGTATGGCTTACAAATAGGACATGGAAAGTATAATATAAATATTGGATAGGTGAAATTCGAGGTTACAGTCGGGGGGGTCCCACATGCTCTGCCCTATGGCCATACTTGTTTAGATTATATCTTTCAGCTCCATTTTTTTACTTGAGGCATTCTACAATCTGTATGCAGATGATTTGAAATTGGCAAAACTTGTTACATGTGTTACAGATAGGGCTTGTCTGTAAAACAACTAAGTTGACCTTTTGGGTACAGAAGAGTAATATGCTGCTAAATACATCAATGACTAAGCATATTAGATTATGGAGTCATAAACTGAGCAGTGAATGTTTAATACAGTACACAGTAATTGAAACTGTAGGGTCATTTAAGGGCCTGGGTATATGGTTAAATCCAGCTTTGAGTTTTTCTAATCATATCAACCAGTTGATTAATGATGGTTATAGAATTATAGGTTGTATAAAAAGATTTAAAATTTCTAGCAAATCAGAAATTATGAAGTTATTGTTTATTACATTAGACCCAAATTTGAGTTTGGAATAACAATACAGAAACCTTGTAAGTAAATAAGCATGGATAAACTGGAAATTGTACAGCTGAAATATTCCAAGGGGACCCATGGATGTGAACATTTATCCTATTCTGAAAGATTGAAATAACTGAATTTGTACATCGTCTTATACAGATATTTAAGAAGAGACTTTATTCAGGCGTATAGGGCATTTATTAGAGACAACGAATTCTGGGAATGATTGGAGTTATCAAAAATTAGTAGAGAATCATCAAACAACCTATGTAGAAGATTCTATAGGAATGAAAAGTGTACTAACTGGTTCTCTGAAAGAGCAGCTGATGGATGGAATAGACTGCAAAACTACATTAAAGCAAGAGCTAGCTTAAATATTTTTAAGAACAGCATGGGTACTTATTATGAGAACAACTGTTTTGGTATACTGGCAGGCTAGAAGGGAATCAATACCTGTGCTTAAAACATTTGTGTGTATGTACGTATGCATGTAAGTAAAGAAGTCCTTCCTTCAGATTAGATATTAAGCCAAGGTTCCATCTGCTTGAGTTAGTGGTAGCTGCACTGGGATCTTTCACATCCAATTGAACTATCAAAAAGGGAAGAGGAAGTTCCCCTGATGCCCTGACCAAATTTCCCCTAAAAGTATAAATACCACCTCATATGTCCTCTGAAAAGAGGTCACTACCGTAATGTGGCTAATCAATAAAGAATGAATCAATGAACCATTCAATTGATTGATCAGTTAGCAAATCAATCAGTCAATCAATCAAGCAGCAATTATATATCATAAAATTCTGCCCATTCAAGTGGGAGAAACATCAACAGTGTCCAATCCAAAACAGTAATGGAACCAAATAAATGTTATTACAAACTGGCATTCTCATTATCTTACTGTATTCCAAACCTCATAACCACAAATCCAGGACCCCTTTCCTGTGAGAACCTATTATCTGAATTCACCAACCACCATCATCCTATCACGGACTCTCCCCCTCATAACCCAAAGTAAGTTATCCTCTCCATCACCCCCCACCCCCATTTATTTTGCATTTTATTCATGATGAAAATGTGACTGGTGTTAGTTAATCACAGATTTTAGTAGAAGCCACAACTCTTTTTGAACTCATAGTAGTGGCAATAGGTTGATAATCAATTCTGCAGGAAAAAAAGAATATGGACATTTTGATTGATGCACTATATATATATATATATATATATATATATATATATATATATATATATATATATATATATATATATATATATATATATATATATTAGCTGGAGAAAGACTTGGGTTGATTAAACAAAAAGGACTCATTTCAAGTTATTTTTTTGATAAAGATGTTTATTTTTGCACACACATTTTTTTAACTAAAGAGAAAGGAATATTTGAATAGGAGATGTTCTCTGTGTAGGTACATTTATGCTAGCCCATTCATGTATTTTTAACATTTGAGTAGAACTATGCTTATTGGAAATCATAATATGTGCAACAGTTTTTTTATAGTTTATGGAATTATTTGTTTAGCATGTGATGATTTTTGCATAACACGATGCTTCAGAGATCATTCACGTACAACTAACAATGGGCAAAACTGCAATTCAAACTGTAGCTTGCTAGCTACAGATCACCCACCATGTCCCAGGACCCCCATGCTGCATTTCTGGAAACACTAGGAAACATAAAGGTCCTACCAAACACCCTGATACTGGGTGATTTCAATTACCCAAACATTAAATGGGAGAACTACTCAAGTACTAACTCCCTTGCCCAACATTTCCTAGAAATTATAAACTCAAAAGCCCTGGATCAACTGGTTAACACCCCCACCAGAGGTGACAACATATTGGACCTGGTCATCACCAACACGGGCAACTGGTGTTCCACACTGGAGGTCAACCCCTCGCTGGTTAGATCTGACCATAAACTAATCACTCTGGATGTCCACATTCTGCCCCCACCCTCAGTCAAAGAAACCAGCATGAAAAACCTTTCAAAAGCAAACTTCACGTTATTTAAGACCAAGGTGGAAAGTTTCAAAGCCCCCATGCTAAAGGATAACACTGCTAAAGCTACAAAATCCTTTACTAATGTACTCTACTGGTACTTACAAGAATGCATGGATCATGCTATCCCAAGCAAAACCAAGACTCACTCCTCCAAGAAAAGGAAACCAGTCTGGTGGACCCCTGCCATAAACAAGCTATACAATAGAAGGAGGTAACTAGTACAGAAAAAAAGTAAAATCCCAAGATGGTAAGACATCCCTGATCAGTATCAGCAAGAAACTACGATCCTTCATAAAATCATAAACGTATCAAAAGGCTAGCTGCCGGGCTGAAAGAAAAAGCACCAGTTGCGAAAGACCAGTTCCAAAGATATCAACACAGTAGCATTCTTTAGCTATGTCAAGAATCTAAGTGGCAATTCTCAGATCTGCTCAGAGTTAGTGCAGAATGGCATAAAATGCACTGAACCAACCAATATCGCCAACATCCTGGCAGAGAGGTTCAGTGCAAACTTCACCCCCCTCACCCCAAAAGAGCCTGTAACCATACCAGAAGAATGTAGTGCCCCTGAAATCACAAACACTCAGGTTAAAACAGCCCTCTTCAAAGTCAACAACACAGCATCAACGGGACTAAACAGTGTCCCAGGCTGCGTCCTACAAGAGCTCAAAGATGAACGAACCCCTCACCTAAACGCACTGCTCAAACTCATCCTCTCCACAGGCTATGTGCCCATACAGTGGCGCACAGCAACGGTTATTCCGCTCCACAAAAGTGGAGCCACAACAGACACTGGGAACTATTACCTTATAAGCCTATAACAGAGACATTGGGAACCTCCCAACACTGGACCCTACCCAGTTTGGCTTTGTTAAGGGCAGATCATGCCTCCTAAACCTGGTGGACTTCTCTGAGACAGTTACCAAGGCTATAGATAAGAGCAAGGTGGTCCAACAGCCTACCTAGACCTCACAAAGGCCTTCAACACCATTCCCCATTCTGGTATTATAGACAAGCTCATCAGCCTGAACATAAACCCCTACATCATGAGATGAGTTACCAACTGGCTCATGGACAGAACTCACATGGTAAGAGTTGCAGGAGCTAGGTCTGACTCTAAACCTCCTATTCAGTATATACTTCTCAGAGGTACAGGCAAGCACAGCAGGACTTTGGCTGACCAAGTTCGCAGACAACTGCAAACTAGGGGCTATAATTGAGTCTCTGGCTGACACAGACATCTTCCAAAAGATTCTCACTGAGACAGATACCTGGTGACAAAACCATGGCCTCAAGCTAAATGCTAAAAGGTGCATAGTCATCCCCTTTGGAAAAAAACAAAGTACCCACAAGCTACCACAAAGGTGATAGCCCCCTAAATACAGAAGATGTAATAAGGGATCTGAGGACCTAAGTAGATAGTAATCTCTCCTTTGAAACTCACATTGCCAAAGTGGTTAGGAAATCCTTTTATGTGGCCCACCTATTCACAAAATGGTTTGCTTCCAGATCAAAAGAGGTCATTGTGCGCCTCTACACATCAATCTTCAGACCCATCATAGAGTACAATGCCCCATTTGGGATGTACCTTACAAGACACCTGACCTGCAACAACTGGAAAGACCACAGAAGTACCTCACCAAGAGGGTCACTGGCCTCAAACAGATGCCCTATGCAGCTCAACTGAAGAAACACCAGCTGTACTCAGTTGCATACCACCTACTCAGAGGTGATCTATGCCTGACATACAAGGTCATGTCCAACCCAGAATTGATGGACATGTTCCACGTAAAGAAAACCATACCCCCTCGAGCCACATGCTCTAGGGATCTAAACCTCACCATAACAATAAACAGGACATGCTGGAGGGATAGATTCCTGTCCCAGAGACTTCCCATGCTCTGGAACAAGATTCCAATCTACATTAGGCAAAGCTCCTTGCTAACACTCTTCAAGAGAAGCCTTGACGAGTGGATGGGAAATAGAAAGTTTACTCCGGGGATCACTTCAATAGCTCTGCTGGATAGAGGCACAGGGAACTAGTCTAAGGGGGTAGCGGAAGCCAATACAATTCCGGCTAGGCTTATAAATGCATTCAGGCAGATAGCCTAATACCTATCGATGAACCTATGAGCCTAAGAAACACACTTATGAGCATATTTCATCTATCTGAACTCAGTTTAGAAGTAATTACTTCACTAAACACAGTAAAATGTGTATCAGTTTTAAGAAGCATACTTATACTATACTGGATAGTATAAGAATGACCTTCATGACTGTGTATTATGAGTTCTTCCTGGAATTAAAGGGATTGCAGTTGTAATTTGTAGTAAGTATATTCATCCCCTGGTGTTGAATATAAAAAGTGTTTTAAAAGTAATATAGATAAAAATAGATTTTTACATGTTTAAACGACTTTACTTTTTATCAACTTATTTTTTTTATTGTGTATTTAAGCTGATTGTTTTTATATGTGTTTGCCCAATTAAGTCTTTGTATTTCTGAAAATGAAACCACTTAATTTTAATAAAGGAGTTTTTAGAAAGCTTTTTTTTTTTCTTTGGTTTTATGGTTTTACACTTCTGTTTTTTTTTTTTTTTAATTATAATAACCAACAAATTCATTTCCATTTGTCTTGTGAAAAGCCTCCTAATATGCAAAATGAACTGTAAACAATCAGGGAAGTGCATTAATCTGGGTTCATGACAACTCTGTGTTCAGTCTAATGTGCCAACTGAATCCATCACAAAAGTAAAAGTAATTTGCAAGCACAAATGCCATTGACCAATTTATTACACACCGTACTTTAAAAGCAGGTACATCACAGCTAGTTTTCCCTCACTAGCATAAGAGTAGCACAAGTAACACATATAACCTTACCTTAAACCTAGCAGACACAGACAATATGGGTCAAGGTCCAATAGAATTAGGAGGAGCAGATATGTGTTTTTCTATTACTGTCATCAGATTACTTAATTATGTTGGTTACAAAGTATAATTTTGCACTACAAAAGAATGCAAGGAGGTATCTGGGGATGAGAACAGACTTTCTTGTTTACAGTATTCATTCTTTAAGTTGTTGCTATAGCAATTAAATGAGAGTAACAGTAAAAGAAGACTGAGGAAGCGAGAGAGGTGAAAGATCTTAAACAGCACAAAATCCTAGACTGGCATATATAAGTAACACAAAGCCTTTCACAATAATACTGTAAACTACACTGTCTGCACAGAAAGTGTTTCTACTGAATGTAACATAACCTATGTAATGATTCCTAAGGGAATATTAACGTAATCTTATGAATTGTAAATTGTTAAATGTTTTATTACCTGTTATATCTGTAATATTTTTAATCTTATGTTAAATATTGTCTCTTTGTAATTCTCTGAGGAGCTTTTCTCCCCAGGCTTCCACTGAAAATGGGTCTCTGACCCAGTGGACTTTTCCCGGTCAACAAATGTTAATAAATAAATAAATAAATAAATAAATTTTCCTCCACATCCATGCTGAGACACATTCTTGATCCAGTTTGCTTTACTTACTGAATGTTTTGACAACATAGGTCTAGTAAGCATGTGTGGGACTAAACTGAGTGTGTCACCCCGCTTGTGGGTATTAATTAATGCATGCAAGCTTGTATGAGCCACTATTGTCTTCTGTATATTATTAATGAATGAGGTACCTCTGTATGTCAGGAAAGGACCGACTAGCATGTAAAGATAGTATGATTATCCCTACAGAGTGATTTTCCACAGACTGCTATAATGCAAACTTCTGTTTGATTATACCACTTGAGATGGATAAATTTCTTGTTTTGAAGGCCATCTGATTACCTGATTTATCAGGTTTGGTCAAGTCTGGTGCTGTCTTTAGGTTCCCCTAGATTAATACCAGACATTCTGGAGAATGAGCATGCACTCAGGGAAGTGAGACAGCAGAGATTCACAGCTTCTGTTGCTGTGCTTCCTGCATTGACTTGATCATTGGGAGATAAATTGTGAGTAAGGCATAACAAAATTCCAAGATTTCTGTCATAACCACTTAAGTCACTTTTCACCTATAGCCTCAAAACATGCTTAGTACCATGAGAATGGAAGACTGCAATGGTTATCCCACTTTACAAGGGTGGACCATCAACTAACCCCAGAAACTACAGACGTATTAGTCTGACTAGTCTAATATATAAAGCCATTGAAGGAATTATCATCAAAGTAATCAACAAAGACATAGGCAACTCTCGGATACTGGACACAGACCAGTTTAGCTTTGTCAAGAGAAGGTCATGCCTGCTAAACCTGGTATGCACAACCCAGTTTGGTTGTATCACAGGAAGGTCATGCCTACTAAATCTTTTTTGAAAAGTCCACCAAGGTGCTATAGGAGGGCAAAACCATGCACACCACCTACCTGGACCTGTCCAAGGTGTTTGATACAATATCCCACACAGGTATAGTTGACAAACTCATTGAACTGTGCATAAACCCCTAAATAACTCATTGGCCTTACATAACTCTGCTTCACTTAAGTATCTGATAATGATGGTTGCTGTGACTTGGCAATGTTTTGCACATTTGGAAGAAAAATCACATTTTAAAGTGTGTGTGTGTGTGTGTGTGTGTGTGTGTGTGTGTGTGTGTGTGTGTGTGTGTGTGTGTGTGTGCGTGTGTGTGCACATGAGTTTAACTAGCTGATTTTTATCTAGGAAGGGTTAAATGCCTGTCCACCTTATATTGGTATCTATGCATTTTTAGAAGAATCCAAAAGTCTTATGAGCTACATCTGTATTGTATACTAAAATGGAATGCCAGGGTATGAACATTTTTTTACAAACTCCTTATTTACCATATTGTCTATTGTTTTAAAAACACTGTGTTCTCTGCTCTAGAGCTTCTTCTTTTTGCTTTTCTTGTTTTAATTCTTCTCTTTAAAAATCTATCCCATTTTGGAACCCACTGGTTTTACCATGAGGGATGAAATTAATAATTAGTGCATTACTACTCTGACTGCAGAAGGAGTGCATCTAAATGTACCTTTTAAAACATTTTCCTGCAAAAACTATTATTCTGTGCTGAAGACAAATATACATAAAAATGAAAACACATCTGTTAGATTGAGATAACACGAAAGAACAGAATACAAGGAGCATGAATAGCTTACTTCTTAATAATTGCGCATGCAATTTCATTGATACCATCATTTTTCTTGGATGTTACAAAAGTATTTCAGCCTGCAGATAGTTCACCTTTAGCAGATATGTACATTTCTGCAGTATCAGCTAATGAGGAACATTATTCAAGTTACTTTACTGATTACATTCCTAACATGAGACAAACAGTTTATTATTAGTGGATTTTGATGAAAGTCACTGTGCGAGATGACTTTATTCAATGAATTATAATAAGAAATGTTTATGGTTCTTAAGTATTATAAATAAATTGTCTGTAAAAAAAAAGAATATAGTTGCATATGTTATTATTACAGAGGATAGTAAATTGATAACTCATGCTGCAGCTCCAAATGAAGTAGCATTTAACTTTTTTGTTTTCTTCCCCAGTACAACTGCCATAGCACAGTCATGAGTACTTTTTTTTAACTAAATGTATATTTACAATCTCTCTTAAAAAACTAAGACAAAGTTTAGCTTTGGGAAGAATTATGAACCTTTATACTGAAACTACTTTATGGATGACATTTGTATTCAGATGCATAATTTGCAATGCATATGGCCACTTCTTGGAGAAAATGTGGGGTTGGGGTTTTTTACTTTAGATGCAACTACAAAAAATGAGTAAAGCAGTATATTATAGTGCAGTAGTCAGTCAGACAAATGGCCACCACAGCATGAATAATAGAGCTGATACAATTCAGAGACAGACATTATATTCCGATTCTCTAAAGAAACTCTAGTACATCATGGTTATATTCATAACCAAGAAAAGATCTGCAGTACATTCATGAAAGCACAGCTTATTATATTCCATTACAAAAGTGGCATTCACTTCCTGGAGTACTAAGTACCAACTGACAGATGCTTGATGCTTATGTGAAATGTGCAAGTTGATTGCTTAGAGATCAAGTTCCTGTGTGCAGTACAGATGGGTTGGTGAACAGAAGGTCACTCTGAATTTTGCCAGTAGAAATATTTGAAGAAACAACAGCAGATACCACTTCACAGAGGGTTAACTGTACATATAAAGACTATGGCTTAATACGAGTGCAGGTACCAGTCTGTGCTCAAACTGTTGCAGAGAAAACTGAACAATAATGTAATAATGTTATATATTCTTCACCTCAGTGACATAACCAGTTTTAGGCACAACATAGTCCCTTATAACAGAAATTTATCTTATTTTGATATTTTCTTACATGTTTTTCAAACTAACAAAAGTTAGCACAGCAAAAGTGTGTACATAATAAACTAGTTGGGTAATAATAACTCTAAGAATGAAGAATGCTAAAGATTTGCAGCACTTCTCCTTTAACACTGGAAGATATCTCTTGTTGCAATAGTAGCATTTTGTCAAGTGTCGTGCTTCATAATTTCTTTAAATGTTTTAGCATTGATACAGTGTCACTGACTTCATTAAATCCTGCTGGTGGACATTCTGTTCACTAAAACTAACATTATAACTGGCTTCAACTGGATGGGGGCAACACACAAGCTACTGCTGGTTGAGAAAAATCATCCATCCATCTATAATCCTCTTTACCCATTTTTGCACATTGGGTCAGAGTAACACATCAGCCCTGAACATCATTTAGAACCAGATTTCACACTGCTAGGTTACTAGACCCACTACTATTGTTCTTCCATACCACACACTCACAGGCTCACACCTTTGGCCAATTTAGAGTATCCGTTCCACCTACTGCATGTCCTTGGAAAGTGGGAAGAAACCAGACCAGCCAGAGAGAACCCATGCAAATACATGGAGGACATACATACTTCACATAGCAGGCACCTCAGCCAAGAGCTGAACCAGAAAAACCCTTGCTTAAAGGCAATATTGCTATCTGCTATTCAATGCAATGCTCTACTGGGAGAAAATTAGGAGAAAAAAAGATCCATCGTTGTCCACTTTTGCACATTATACTAAATGGGGTTGTGATATGATCCTGTTAGGATAAAGACAGTAATCAGTGAATGGACATTAGTGAGGTGAGTGCCAGAAATTGGCAACACAGATCAAATTATCTCATTGTTTACCTGGGATTTTAAGAAGGGTGTAATATGACCATCTTAAGATATAGCCAGTAATCAGTGAATGAACTTGAGTTAGGTAAGCACAAGAGATTGGCAGGCCAGAGAAAATTGTCACAGATTACCTGTGATTTTAAGAAAAGCAGGTATCCCTGATCTACAGGGATACTTTTTACTTTCAGGGAGTTTGATAAATACTAGCAGGATCCCAGATACTATAACTCTTTACTATTTTGCTCAACAGTTCTAGGCAAAGCTAAAAATTGTGAACACTTTATTTAAATGTTATTCTAATTCACTTAAAACATTTAAAAGGATAACACATTTTGTAACAATACTCATTTTTCAGACAATAAGAATTATGAAACTCAAATGTTTGTCAGTAATCTGGAATGATTTACCAGCAAATCCTTTTTTTCAAAGGAGAAGGCAAAATATGAGGCAAAATTGAGACAGTGACAGGTATGCATTATTCCTAATGATTCCTAACAACAGTCATTGCTTTGGTGTGGCAGTACATTGCTGTTTATCAAATTCAATGTGAAAACAGTATTGCTATTGTTTGTGCTTGTGTGTATGTGTGTGGGGTGTGGTGCAATGTAAGTGTAACAATGTGGCGATAATTTCTTTCATTTATCATTGGCATTGACCTTACACATGAGATGTGTCTATATTTGGTTGATTGGCAGGAAGACAATATGTCTGAAAGTAGCTGCTCATCACCTTGGTTGCATAGTCACAGGCACCTCAAGGACATGGATTAGGTGAAATAGCATGCCTTCATTTTCCCTGAAAGTGAATGTACGGTGGGTGTTTGCGTGTGTGTAAAACTTGCACATGCATAACTCTTCTGGGTAGCAGTAAAATTGCAGTTAACAAGTAATTATCTTTCAGAAATAAGACATAAAATACTTCAAAGAACACTGTATAAATGGGGTTTGGCATGGAATTAATGGTGGCCTTTGTCCTTAGCTCCACACATTCTAAAACCAGCCCTGCTCAATGGTGTCCACAGAAGATTGTTGTAGCTTGGGGAGGGGGGGCTCATTACTTGTTTAGTTTTCCACACAACCACATGTCAGATGCATGCACTGAATGTTGTTCTATCATATACTGGGGCTGCGGACAACAAGGTCATCTTTTTTTTTTTTACTTTTCTTACAAACCTCAAAAGCATGCAAAGAATGTTAGTATTACTTGTGAAAGGCAGAGCATTGTCTAGTTGCAACAAGTTGGAATACATTACTATGATCATTATTGTTTACACTTTCCTGTCAACCACATATCAGGCACAAACACAGGTGACTGTCTTTGCAGGACAGGGGGTAAGACTGAGCAGACACTTTATATAACTGTATTACAGCATTCATTTGAAATATGTGATTGTGGTAATTAGAACGTCTGATTTCATCCTAATATAACACAAATAGATGCATAAACAGAGACTTTTTTTCTTTTAAGGAGGTAGGGAAACTGGCTGCATTCTCAGATATGATTTATGTATTGTCTCATACATTTTTCTTGTTAGTTTATTGTGAGATGCTGTCTACTAAGAAAACAATTATATTTCGTATAGTCAACCTGTCAATAAATAAGTAACATCATATAAGAAATACGTTGAGTTAAAAAAACTTTTTTAAAAAACACTTTACTAAATAGGGGCGTGTGTGTGAGTACTACTGTTTAACAGATACAGCATCATTAATGCCTGGTTTCTTGTCTGCATTAAAATGTACTATCCAACTCAGCTCAGCTAATTCTGTTCTATTCTTTGTGTTGACTATATGAAATGCAATTTTTTTCTTAGTAGTTTTTGGAGATATGCTTTTAACCTGACTACTTAGCTAATTGTTTAAGATTGGGCAGTCTTTTTAAGTGCTTTGATGCTGTTCTTTTTGTATTTGAGTCTGAAGAAGTGACTGGGAAGTCATGAAAGTGCTTACTCTCCTTTTTTTGTTTTATTAAAGCTGTTTTAGTTTAAGCTGTGGATGGTCCTCTTTGGTCTTTTGAAAAAAAAATATTTTTTATACCCTCTCAGAGAGTGAATTTAACAAAGGTTTTAGTAGATTTCAAGTTGTACATTAGAAAATTGAATGTACGTTATATTTTATGCAATGTTCAACAATTTTCATGAAAAACAATGAGTTTAGAAAACATGCCACTTACACAACACTGTTACACTCCACATTACAAGTTTTTAATGATGTCTGTAAAGCAGATTTAATGAAAAAATTAAATAAAAATAGTGCTTGCAAGTTTCTTTTAATTTGTATGAAATGGAGGGAAAGGCGTTGCATGATTTAACAGTAACAATGACATTTATGTTATGAAAACAGACAAAGGCAATGGAAGAGTTGTTCTGAAGAGCAATTATTACAAACAAACCATGTTTGAGATCCTGAGAGATGCAGATTGTTACAAAGAAGTTAATAACCTTTACATTGTCAAAGGTTTTTCAAATATAGATAAATCACTTTATGATTTGTTAATACAAGTTTATACAAATTTCAAGCTGTATGAGTTTTTAAGGTGGACCATACTAAAATGGCCAGAATTTTTGGCATACCAAAAATTCACAAAGGCAGTTTAAAACCTCCACTCAGGCCATGGTGGCAGCAGACTTTAATAAAACAGAAACAATTTCCATTTACTTGGATAGAATTTTAAATCCCATAGTACAAGGGTCAGAATTTTATTTAAGGGATTCATGGCATTTATTAGAATTACTACAAGAATATAAAGTATATGATCAAGATGGTTATTTACTAACCCTAAATGTAACAGCATTATATATGAGTATTCCTTAAGAACAAGGAAACAAATATGTTAGACAGTATTAAGCAAGTTTACAGAGTTAAACAGCACATGCTTAAATACCATTTTCATTTTATTGGAAGTTATTTTGAAAAGTAATTATTTTACATTTCAAAACAAAATTTCAAACAGATAAAAGGAGCGGCCATAGGTTCCAGACTGGCACCTCTATTTGTCAACTTGGTTATGACATGGTGGGAAAAAGAGTATCTAAAAACTTTTAATTTAACAAAGTATTTTTTACAAGCATTTCATTTATGACATGTTTATTTTTTTTAATTGGAGTGGCATAATGGAAGAATATGATGTATTATTTTTAGTGAATTTAAATCTTTGTATTAATTTTTTGAAATTCATTTTAAACCGTAGATGTTTAAAAGATACCTCCAGATTCTCAAAAGCTTGCACAGAGTGCAAGATCAGTGCAGGAGCTCAAGCAGGCAATATGTGTGCTGTGCGATCCAGGAACAGCCTGCAGGGGCATGCATGAACGCTCCTGCACTAATCCTGCACAAACTAAGTCCTGCTATGCAAATCACCCCATTTGCAGGTGAAATCCATGCAAATGAGGTGATATTGCAATCCAGGAGGCTTGCAACAGTCCGTGCAAGACTAGTGCTATCTGCAGAAATGTACTGGGTTAGAAACCTAGTACATTTCTGCAAAATCCAAAACGAAGCTATGACAGCTCCAAATAAAGGCTGAATATCATGTAGTAAGCATGCCAATGGCCAAGAATAAGGCGATTGGCATTGCGAACATAAAAAAATATATAAAAATCAACTTTTTTTTAGCCGATCTCGGCTGTTTAAGTGTAGGACAGCGGCACAAAAACAGGATGGGGGAAAAATAATAATATAAACCCAAAATAAGCAGTCTAACTAAAATCACTATTCTGCCATGCAAGTCAATGGCAGGCAGAAGACAACCTGGCTAATGAGTAGTGGTTGCTAAGGAAGTAGGCTCAGTGTGAGACATGTAGGTATGCATTAGCAGGCAATCCTACGCAAATGAGGGGAAGGATAGTGAATCCCAGTTTTCCACAACATGTGAGTCAGGGCCCAACAGTGTAAGAGTAGGAATAGCTTGGTGCAAGCCTAGGAGTTAGGTGACATCATGGAGGTGTCTGTCAGGCATACTGTAAGTGGATTGGAGCCCTGTGGCTCGGGTTTGCTCCTAGCTTAGCACAGTTAAGCTAGGGGGTGTGTCTAAACTTGCTTAGCACTCTTTACAAAGCCTAAGTGGCTGTGCACACCACGCACTGGATTTTACAGGAAGAAAACAGGGGTTAAACCAAGAAATAGCAGCAGTGTGCACATTTGAGCACTCTGTTTGTGAGGCGCACACACGGGCTTAAACAGGAAGGCAATGGGAAGGGTAAAGAGAAGTATGAAGGTAACCAAGGAGAACTAGCTTAGCTGGCAGGTGAAATGTATCAGAATCAGACAATTACACAGGCAGCAGACCAGCCCAGCCCAGAACACTACTATAAACTAAGTAAACACCTTTCCCTCTGGGTTTTCCCACACTCTACACCACCGGTGTAAAAAAGCGGGGAACTTTTAACACTCGTAACAGCAAAATGATAGGGGCTGCAATAGCTAGCATACAACTTGCGGAAGAGGCTGAGGGTGGTGAGGATGTGAATGCTGTCGACCAACCCACAGTGAGGAGACAGAGAAGAGTGTACAGACCCAGGGTAACCTACCAAGGGCTACATGAGCTGGAGATAGTGGAGTACTATAGGGTGGACAGGGACCTCCTACAGCAAATTGTTGAGCTGTGTCGGCCATGCCTGACTCAAAGAACTAACAGAGGGAAACCCATCCCAGTGGATACTAAGGTATGTGTAGGCCTAAGAATACCACCTACAGGTACCTTCCAAAGGCCAACTGGAGATATGATGGGGATTTCACAGGCACCAGCATTCAGGGTACTCCACCAGTTCCTGGATGCCATGTCAGCACATGTCGGTGAGCATGCATATTTCCCCAACACCCATGAGGCATTGACCAACAATATGGAAATGTTCCACCAAATAGCAGAATACCCTGAGGTAGTGGGTGCTATAGACTGCACGCACATACACATCAAAGCACCACCCATTGAGCAGGGCAGGGTCTACATCAACCTCAAGGGATTCCTCTCCATCAATTGCCAGGTCATGTGCGATAATAATGAATGTGTGTGCTGGCTGTCCTGGAAGCTATCATGATTCCCACATCTGGCATCTGATGCAGCTGTACCAGAAATTTTCCAATGGGGACATCCCTGACAGTCACCTAGTGGGGGATGCTGGATACGCACTGGAGCCATGGCTGATGACACCCATCAAAAATGTACACACACCTGAACAAGAACTCCATAATGAGGCACGCACACAGACCAGAATTATAGTAGAGTGTGTGTTTGGGATGCTCAAGTTCCGGTTCCGGTGCTTGTACACATCTGTTGGAGTCTTGCAGTACTCACCAGCTATATATACCCAAATTGTCCTTGTATGTGCCATGCTGCATAATATGATCCTGCAGAAACAGCTGCAGCAGGAACAGCACAGCGCAGGGCCACACAGCCACTCACCATTGCCAAGGCCTGCACAGGCACAGAGTGACTCGGAGGAGGAACAACCTGAGCCTACCCCAGTAGGCAGAAGGAGGCATACCCAGTATGCCCTGACCTTGGCAAAGAGGCAAACCATAGCACATGCACTGACACAGGAGTACACGTACAGTAAAAGGGATGCCAAACAGTACCCTGTCTGTGCCTAACCATGTGTAGGGAGTGTAGCATGTACATCCAACATAGGCAGCCTTGCAGCACCACCCTCAATACTGGGACACCCACAAGGTAAGTGACTCACACATGCCAGTCGGGGGGGGGGTCACATACCCAACAACAGCCACAGCCAGCAGGACAGGTGTAGACAAACAAAAACAAAGGCTGTGCTATGGCCTCTGAATGAGGCCTATGGGTAACCTCTCCCCCATGCCTACACAGACAGACTACAGCAGGTCAGGCAGTGGGATGTCACTTCTGAAGGGTAGGAAGTCAGAACCTAATATAGGCAGGTAATTAAAAGCTAAGATCTGTAGTACACTTGTATGCCTCTAGCCAGCAAGATAGGTAAGACTACAGACTGAAATGGAGTACCCGACATACTGGTACAGTCCTAGCAAATGTGTACAAGTGTCAGGTGTGCCCCTCATCTGATGCAGAAATATAGTAACAGTCAGGTGTGCACCCCCACAATCCTGTGTAGAAATGTATAAATAGCCACGTGTGCCACTCCCATCCTACGTAGAAATATAGTAACAGTTAGGTGTGCCCCACCCCAATCCCGTGTAGAAATGTAGAAATAGTCAGGTGTGCCCTCCATCCAACATAGAGATATAGTAAGTGAGGTGTGCCCCCCCCCCCACAATCCTGTGTAGAAATGTAGAAATAGTCAGGTGTGCTCCCCATCCAATGCAGAAATGTAATAACAGTCCATGCCAAATGATAGACGGATACCCTGCAGAGACAGCATACTACCTGTAGGTGTACAACACAAAGGTCAGTAGTGGAGTACAAACTGACTCGATCCACACATGCAGTACAGATGGCCATACTGGGCATGCCCACACACTTAGAGTAATGAAGGCAATGTCAGTCAACAACATACTGAAAGGTTATACTGGGCATGCTCACACACTTAAACACATGAAAGCCATGTCTGCAAATACCAATGGACATGTCTGCAAATACCAATGGACCAGACATTTCTGGCAGCCATAGATGTTAGTGCAGACACTCCTCAGTATACACCACACATCCTTTGCACACACAGTGGATAAGAATACAGGCATATATATAAGGACAACACACTATAATAAGCCAAAGGTAGACATACATAGATGTGTGGAAGAGGGTGACTGTGAAAAAGAGCCATCCAGGGCTCTCCCACCCAGCGCACAGCCAAAAAGCCACAACCACACGAGGGTCTGATGTCACACACTGCAGATACTAGCCACCAGTATCTGTCAGCATTACAGAGTATGTGGTGCACATGCCAGGTATGCAACATGACTGTTCAAGGAAGTAGTCATCTAGCAGCTGTATGCACGTAACTGTGGAATATGACCCAGTCTGTGCACACATGTGGCCTGTCAACCCCTAGATGAATGGGTTATGGCCCATGTACACACACTGCCCTCCGCATAGCCCCAGTATGACAAGCCTGCTGAGATCATCTACTGTGAAATACATCTTTGGGAGAGTTGCATCCCAGTAATCTCTGTGGTGTTTCCCAAAACTGCGTACTGCTATAGTGTGATAAAATAGTTAAGAAGAAGTTCAATTCCTAGACATGGCAAGTGTGTGCGTGTGTGTCTGAGATGTAGAGAGCAATGCTTTTTAGGGTAGTCACACTCCCTACATTTCAAATGCTCATCTTTGGCAAGGCTGCTGATGTCATCCACCTAGAAATACACCTCTGGGAAGCTATAGCTCAGTGATCTCCACAGCATGTCTTGTAACTGCCTACTGCTGTAATGTGATAAATTAAGGAGGTAGCTGTTCTACTCCTAGACATGGCTAGTGTATGTGTCTGTCTGACCCTGTCTGTGTAGAGAGGAATGCTTTTTAGGGTAGTCACACTCCATATAATTTGTATGCTCTACTTTGGCAAGGCTGCTGATGTCATCCACCTAGAAATACACCTCTGGGAAGAACATAACTCAGTAATCTCTGTAGCACATGCTGCAACTGCATACTGCTGTAGTATGATATAGACCCCCTGTTAGGGGTTCTATACCCACACATGTCAGTTGTGGATGTTTTGTGTGTGTTTCAATGTCTGTGTAGGAAGCAGTGCATTTTAGGCTAGTCACACTCAGTACATGTCCAATGTCCTACTTTGGCAGTCCTGCTGATGTCATCCAATGTGAAATACATACTCCAGTAATCTCCCTGGTGTGTACTATAACTGCGTAGTTTGTAGTATAATAAACTAGCTAGGTAGCAGTTCAACTCCCGGACATGACAGGTGTGGGTTTGTAACTTGTATCCTGTGCAGAGGTGGGTGTGAGTGTGTGACACCTGAGCCCAATATGTGGAGGGTTTTGCAAATGTCTTTTATGGTGGCCCTATATCACAATGTCCATTGTACAAGGGATAACAGCTGTGAAATTGCCGAGAGGCTGGGGTGCAATTCCATAGCCATAGATGTGACATCACAGCCAGGCAATCACAGTTAGCAACCCCAGTATTACCCAGAGCACATTCTCAACCCATATCACATACACACGCACACATGCTGAGGCAACAGCCAATATGTTGGTAGTACACTGCATATTGGCCACTGATAGTAACTATGGAGTGATTGCAGTGGTCTACAGAGGGCATGGCACCCTGTCCATCTGTCCAATAGGCACATACAGGCAGAAAGTGCACCTTCCCCATGTTCCCTACTGGACATCTACAACACGTGCGGTGCCATCACATGTGACCCACAAAGGACATACCATGCCTGAAAACATGCCCTGTATGGACAGATGCCACTGACACCAGGGAATGCCATTATGCATGCTATCAATGTAGGTTCAGGGTTAACCTGTTGTCCATTACCAGTTTCTGCCACAGGTGGCCAAGACTGGCACATCTAATGATAATCTGTATACACAACATGGGCCCACTGTACATGCATGTGGGAGGTATGCACATCCCAGATACCATCCATGCCATGGACTAGAGAACATATACTTGGCAAGCGATGCACAGCATTGGCCACACGCAATAGCCACCCAGAAGACTGGATGGTGGATACAATACACACCTGTGTGGGAAAATGCAGAAACCACAGGCCTGAGTCACAATGCAGACCATTGTCATGTGGCCTGATGCCAAGGTATACCCATCACCTAGCCTTGTATAGCCATCGGGCACAGTCGTCCACCACATACCTCTGCAGAAATGCACCCATGCATGTCAGTACTGGCACCCTGTGTGTTTGTGTGTGTTGTATGATGTGTATGATCACATCCACAATCACTAGAACCCCCAGTGGCATACTGAAGCATGCTGTCTGATGTCAAACACCTCCCCATACCCTTTGCCCATATAACCTCTGTATGACCTGTGTGGTGCATGTGATACCTGCACAGTAATGTGTTGTGGCAATCTCACTAGAGATGAGCTGTATCCCTGGCCCTGCCAACTGTGTCAATGTGTGTGCATCCCTGTGAGAGTGTGGCTGTGTTGACACTGGCACATGTTCATGTGGACAAGAATATGTCCATCACCTACCGTATAGCTACCATATCCCTGCTGCAGATGTCACTCACCATCACATATATGTTCTGCAAACTCCCCAACAGGTAAACTATGTGGTGCATCCAACAACTGCATAGGACTGTGATAGCACTACATTGTCATCAGGGGTTTGATACCCTGTGCTGGTAGGTGTGTGATACAAACGTGCTTAGGTTTTACTCTCCAACCCCTCCCTGAATTGATGCCTCTGTCTGCCTCTCTCACTCCCTCACTGGTGGATGTGGAGACCTATACCTGCTTTTCTTAGGCAGCAGCATGTGTATTTTAGGTAATGCTCATGATCGGCTGATGGCCTCTGCACGAATTGCAGCCCTCCCATAGCTGATTGAATGTGGAACAGCTGTGGAAACATTCCCATAGCCAATTGTATGGAAACACATTCCAATATCTAGGAAAATCATGTTTGTGTTGGTCCTTTTCATTCACTGTGAGCAGGAACTCATTCCGTTGTTTGGCAAACAGCATCTCAGATGGAGTGGGGATTTACCTCTGAGAACATACACTGTGGAAACAGGCCAACACACAGAAGGGGGATCTGCCTGACCTGACTACAGACTGTAAGCACTGCTATACTGCATTAGGAGTAATGTTGGTTTAACAGGGTGTGTGCGGATATGGCTGTCCTACATGTATGAATACCTTCCATGTCAGTTGTATGTTTATTAGGACTCCCAATCTGTAGGGTCATCTGCAGACTGGGGAGTGTGTGGTGCCTTTGCTGTCATGTGTTACCCACAGAATATGTATCTGTGAACTGCAGAAGGTAATGCATGGATTGCAGTCTGTAGATGGTGAAAGCCATGACAGTTACTGACTTCATATCTCTCATAGGACACATGTTGCAACAAACCCTGCAACTTGTCAATATTGGTCCTGTGTATGTGCTTCCAGCCACAACTCAGTCAACCTTTGTACATATGTCATGCATTAAGAAGTGCATATGTGCTGTACACCATAATTAGTGTCATCATATTTGATAACAAGCCAGTGAGATATCAGACTGCTAAACATGTTATGTACAGTAAGGGTTATATTTGATGACATAACCTAGACATACTGTGTTTGTTTGTAAAGTACTGAGGTCTGTGTACTTATGGTGAATGTCGACAGTGTGTGTATATTTAGTATGTACCTTGGCCTGTGTACAGACTCTGGTAGTTGTCATTGTCCTAGGTCCCATCCTATCTGATGTTACATGTTGCTCCACTGTATGTTACCGTATTGGCTTACATGATTGTAGGGCCATACACACACACGTCCCATACCACAGCAGCCATCAGACAAAACTGTGTAGCGGGCCAGTATATGTAGGGTTAGTGTGTGAGTGGCACATATGAAGATGGGGTGTCGAACAGATAGTCCATATACTGTAATATCATGCTAGCTTGCCATATGTGGATTTGGCTTTTTTCTCATTGGTTGTGGTTATGCACTTTCACACAGGTGTATCTTACCCTGTGCTGTGACATGCCTGTACAGCCTGTTATATATGCAGGTACATGTGCATTCCCTCACAGGAGATGTAGCTCAGTCTTGAGCCAGTCTGCCTGTAGCCTGCACAGTGCATGGTTACATGCCTAGCAGCTTAGTGTACTTACCCAGTGAGATGTCATGTGCAGATACTTGTCAGATGTACTGCTGCCGGGCCTCCCTTAACAGTCATGTATGTCAGACACAGCAGTGGGATGCTGTACAGATTTATGTCAGTATCTATTGGGTAGTATGTGGCCATGGCACCCCTGTACCAGCGGTTATTACATGTCAGGCCAGACAGGTGTGTGAATGCATAACCTATGGTGGCATATGTATACCAATCGTTATGTGTTATTCCCATCTACACGGCTGTTAACATACATATTGTCAGACATGGTACACATGTTCTGCACTAAGAGGTTCTTTGTATACCTCTGGACTGTACAGAGTGTGTCAAAATGTCCACACATATTTGCCAGTATCTCTGCTGCAGTTGACAGGGGCAGTAAGTGCTAGCAGCGGTGCTTTACTATGATGTCATTAGGATGTCTGTCAGTAGCCAATGGCATACATGTGGAAAGCAGATGTGACCTGCCACACACACACCATGTCTGTGAAGACAATCCCAATTACAGCAGCAATAGTATATATAACTGTAATAGTATACAAATAAAGGTTTACCATTTCTGCAACCTTGTGTGTGTTTTTTTTGTCCTATGACCTCTCAGTAGGTATATGTTGCAGGTAATGATTTGTCATTTGTATGGGTGGCCCATACAGTGTCCAGGTGTTCAGGTGTGAACTGTAGGCATAGTGGCTGTCCATATTTTGCGCACCTTCTACATATGTATCTTACTGTACATATATCTGCGTGTGTATGTGTAGTCACATGTATATCTATATATATGTAAATATATATGTATCCTGGGGATGTTGATAGCTTCCATATTTCACATTTCCCTTTGGAGGCAGACTGTACTGCATGATATGTTATCAATACCAGCCTGACAACATACAGGTGGGATGTAGTACTGTTAACATCTTGTGCCAATGTCATATCAGGTCCTGGTTATGGGATCTGCAACACTTGGTAGTGTATTGCAGGGTGGATGTGTTTCGCTGTGGGGGGGTATGCTTATTCATTCAAGACGTATATTGTTTGGGGTCTCTCAAACCCATTAACGGTACATGTGGACATATTTGTTTTTGTTAATCTACCATTGCTATCTACAGATGTATGGTCACATATACCTATATAGATTATATATCTGCTTACATATATATGACTATGTCCGTATATACCTACATAGATATATATCTGCGTACGTATATGTACGCAGATATATGTACGCACATATATGTACCTTGCTGTATATATATATATATATATATATATATATATATATATATATATATATATATATATATGTGTGTGTGTGTGTCTGTGTGTGTGTGTGTGTGTGTGTGTGTGTGTGTGTGTGTGTGTGTGTGTGTGTGTGTGTGTATGTCGATGTAGGCATTTGCATGTATATTTGTTCATATACATTTGTATATATGTATACACACACACACACACACACACATATATATATATATATATATATATATATATATATATATATATATATATATATATCGACATATATGGATATGTTGTATCTGTTTAGATATTAATATATTTACACACACACACACACATACATCTAGATGTTGGTATACATTCTCTGTACTGTTGCATGACTGGGCTGGATGATATGTTTGTGAAAATGTCAGCTTTATGTTTATCTGGCATTGCTTAGTGGGAAGTCGCTTTGTCTATGGGGTGCAGGGTCGTGGGTTTGAGCCTTGCAGAGGCTGTTTAATTTATTGCTGGGCAGAACACACGCCGTTGTATACAGAGTGATTAAGGTACTTTAAAGCAGTTGTAAGTGGGTTTGCATGGAGCTAAGCACTGCTAACTACAGGTTCCATTTCTTATACTCTGTTAGCTTCTGAATTGCTTAACCTGTGCAGGCAATGCTTACTCCCATGCAAACAGGTTTAAACCCACTTACTGCTACTTAAAAGTGCTGAGTCCCACTTACACCGCACTAATTTCTTTAAAAGAAAAGAAAAAAGGGGTTGATAGGAAAGTGCTGAAAAAAGGGGCACAAAGAGGGAAAGACAGTAGGGAAAATAGCCTGGGATGTGCAGGAAGGGTGTAGGGAAGGTCCATAGCTGCCCATTTCTTCTACAGCATCAGCTGTGCATATACACTGAATTTGGAGGTAGATTTGGACACTCAAACCCCTGGGTGGGGGTGAGGACAGCAATAATTTGTTGTGATGCCAATTAGACCGGATTACTTGTGTCCAGTGGACTTGTGTGCAAAATGGACAGCTATGTATGGGAAGATATTTTTTGCAGGAACAGACTGTCCTTTTTTTTTCAGGTTAGAGTGGGATCTTGGGGAGGGGTAGTAGGTATATTTGGGGAGGTAGGTTGGGTAGGTTAACAGCAAGACAAACAAGATGCATACAGGGGTGTTATATGACACATGGGGGTAAACACCTTGGATGGGGAGGGGTGTTTGGAAGTTGCAAGCCCATGAGTCCCCAAATGGAAACAGTGGGACTGAGGTCCCCACCCATGGGCAGTCACCACTGCACCTTCATGGCCCCAAAGGTGGCTGTGCTGGGGGCTGGGAAGGTGGGGCAGGCTTACCTACAAATTGTGCCATGCTGCCCTCAAGCTGGTGTAGCTGGTCTCAAATCTCCCTGTCGAGCTCCCTACACACCATGGGGGTGACAGGTATATCTCTGCCCCTGCTCCAAGGGGGGGGGCTGAGCCCCATCACCTGATGCATTTCCACCTGAAGGTGGTGCAAGGCCAATGGAGGAGGAGTTCCCAGGCTGAGCTCCAGACGTGCTGGTGCCCGGTGCAATGGCCAGCTGAGGTGGGACAGGTGGGTTCGCTGGGACCTGTCTTCCCATATGAGCTATGGTGTTGCCATTTTAGGACAGATATAGGTTAGTAATAATCAACAGCATTCAGGATTAGTTATAACAGCATGCATAGGTATTCCCATTAACCCAAGACACCAGATTTACAACAGTTGCAGGGTGAGCAGAACACATGCATATATGGGACAACAGTGGCCATTGTAACAGCATGCAGGTTTCATTGATGGTAACAGGCCACCAATATGGGAGTATATTAACATGGCACATGCATAGAACCAAATGTGAATATTTATAAACTAATAGGACATATGTCACAACAAAAGACTGTAGTGTACACTTACCCATTTAGGTGTGTACTTAGGTTATTGTTGCACATATGGTGGGGGGTGAGAGAGAGAAGTCAATAAACAGCTAATATATCCCTGTAGTTTTCACAACTTTCTTAGTCACTGCAGTGATCTGTCCCTTACATGTATTATTACACTACCCAATGACCTTACTTTTTACAATGGTATGTTTGCAGATTAGTATATACGTGGACTGTGTCTTATGTATAGTTTACACCTCTTACCTGTTATAGCTGTTGAGAAAATATTTTTAACACGACCTGACAAATTCTACACATACTCCCAGATTCCATGCTTGTAGACAAGTATATGAGTGAACTGTGTTGTAACTACAGTCTACACCTATTACCTGTTATAGCTGTGTAGAAATATTTGTTAACACTACCTGACAAATATTGCACATACTCCCAGATTCCATGTGGATGTTATACACATACCTAAAAATCCGTTATTACACACACTCTGGTCAAGGCTTGACAGGATGCAGGTGTTAATGTGACATATTTTGGAATAGCTGTCATAAACTTTGGGTGAGATGCTACAATGACAGGTTTGCTTTCATATACATTCTCTTTTTATGTTCAGGTCTCACTCTCCATTATATGTCAGTATAAGCTGCCTACATATCTTGGATCATCTCACTGATTTCTCAAGGGAACAGGTTACCGGGCAGCAGATATGGGCCATTTATCTGGACATGCTGGACAGATCAGTACAATTGAGGGGTATGACTATGCTTACAGCTTACTACCTGAACATTCTGCCACAGTCTGTACAGTTGTTGGTTATGATTATGCTTACAGCATACTATCTGAACATTCTAGCAAAGTCTGTACAGTTGTGTCTTATTATGCATACAACTTTCTATCTGAACATTCTCACAAACTCTGTACAGTTGTGGGTTATGATTATGCATACAACTTACTACTACTCCTGGGATTCAAACAACTCCTGTGTGTGGCAAAAATATTACAGTTGACATCACAGTACACTGTGCTGTCAGAGAATTGGTGTAAAGTATTCCAATGCTTTCTAAGTCTCCCTTAGTTGTTCTATATGACTGACCTCTTGAGACTTCTAACATTGTTATACTGAACTTCCTACACGTTTTAACTGCATTCAACAGTGTTGGTAACATGGGTCTACTTTATTAACTCGAATGTTCAAAAGTTTGAATGCATAAAGATCGACATCGAACTCTTAAACGTTCGAAAGTTAATAAAGAAAAATAATACACAGAAAAAAAAAGATGTAGGCAGGGGTGCAAGCCCCCCTGCATCTCTCATGTGGGGGGCTGTGCCCCACACCCCCTGCTACTTACATATACCAACAATGAGATTGCACTATATTTAAATAAATAGAAATCTCCACCTATGGAGATTTACTTTTACAGTTCTCGAGGGCTTGCACTTTCGATGCATATGGTTTGATCCATATGTATTCGCAGTTTTACGCTTTTGCATAAATAAAGTAGACCCGGTAACACTGCTTAATACAACAGTACTATTTATAGAATGCAACACTACAACAACATATGAAAGCAGAATGTACACAAGCACTCCAGGGGCTATACTTTTATTCACCAGATATTACACCTTTATTTCCACACAACCTATAATACAGTCTTCCTGCCATATTGTCTGGTTTATTCAGTATAAACAGCAATAATGAAAATTCTAACAATGATTTAGGAGTTGAACTAAATGCCAATAACAACATTACCCCTCCTACCAATGATGAGCAAACACAAGGCGATTCACTACGTTGAAGTGAAAGGCTCATCAACCAACAAAATAATAACAACCAAAACAACAGAAATAATGGAAGTGCAAGTGATCAATCTAACCAGGGTTCTCACCCCAAGGCCAACAAACGTTCCAACAACAGGAGGAGGAATACAAATGCATCGTCAACGAGGAATACCAGGAGGCAACCCAAGAGATAGTTAACAGGACTGATACCTCATTACCTTCTTTAAATGTTCATACTTCATCAGAAGGTGACTTTAAAGTTTTTAACTATTCGTCTTTAACAGTCAATGAATATATGGTAGACCTTTTATCTAAAGGTTTGACCTTCGTCCCTGCTAGAACAATGAACATCGCAGACATTATCATTGACTTAAAGCTTTATACACGCAAACTCAATTTAAACATCTTGATGGGCAATAATTCTCCTGTTACAGATATTTTAAAAGTATCTAGTCAGTTTAATCCTCCGCTTCATCTTGATTTATTCACCTTTGAGAGAATGTGTGAACTGGATTTAAGAAATGTTAATCGTTTTTATAAAAATAGCTTTAGTAAAAATTATACTGAGGAAGAATTAGATCTAATTTCATTAATAAAGAACTGTGAAGTCAGGGTTATGAAACCTGACAAAGGTGGGGGTCTGTTTTTTATGGATCAGCAGTTTTATAACAAAAGAATAGAGAAACAATTAGATACACACACTTACAGTCGAGTTTCTCGAAATGAGGTCAATGGTGCATATAGCAGAATAAAACAAACCATTGAAGACCTATTTATAGAATCATCTATCGACATTAATCAACACCAATTTTTATCCATGCCAGCCCCGGTGATTCCTGCAGTTTTTGGTACTCCAAAAATTCATAAATCATTAGTAGAACCACCATTTAGAATAATAGTAGATGGACGTGGTACAATTACTTACGGATGTGCCAAATTTGTGGATAATTTACTCAAGCCATTTTTGAACACCGAATCTCAAATATGTAAAGATTCGTGGTCTTTTTTACAAAGCATAAACAAGTTAAAATTCAATCAGAATAGTATATTTCTAACAATAGACGTTAAAGATCTCTATACGGTGATTCTACACGATTTAGGCATTGAATGGATTTCTGAATTTCTGGTAACTAAAAAGGTTGACCACAACAGTATTTATTTAGTGACCACCCTGTTAGATTTAATTCTGACTAATAATTACATGACCTTTAACAATAATTTTTTCTTGCAAAAATCAGGAGTGGCCATGGGGTCTCCCTGTGGTGGCAGTTTTGCCAACATGGTCATGGCCCACTGGGAGCATACTCGCTTGTTCAAAATCCCACTTTTTCAGAATAACATATCTTGGTACACTAGGTACCAAGATGATATGTTCTGTTTATGGGAAGGTGATCCTGCAGATATCCGATTGTTTATTGATGCCATATCGGAATCAACTTCTTTTCTAGAGTTCACCTATGAAATAGGTGTGGATTCTATCAATTTTCTAGATATTTGTCTAGAAAAAGATAAAGCCAAACAATGCTTTAAAAGTAAAATCTTTAGAAAACCCACTTATTCAAACGCTTTTTTGCACTATACTATCTGTCATCCCACTCATCAAAAGCGTGCTGTAATCAAAGGTCAAATGGTTAGGGCAGCACGTATGATTTCTGACAACTCTGATTTTGAACAGGAATGTAATTTGTTGCAAAGTATGTTTTTGAATAGTGGTTACCCTTTGTATTTGATAACAAGTATTAGGTATGAAGTAGAACATAAAAGGGAATCTGGTCATTTTACACCATTATTAAGCTTTCACAATAACTTGCTTCCAAATTCATCTACGGAAGCTGATGATAACTTTTGTGACAATATCATTAAAGAAAGCTATGCAGCCCCCACAAACCTTCACAACAATAGTTCTTATCAAACAAGCTTTTTGCATACTTATTCACTAGATTATAATTACATCAAAGATATTTTATTTAAAAATTGGACCCTAATCAAAAGTAATGAACATATTTTGGAAATCTTGGGTGATAAACCCAAGTTAACTTATAGAAGAGGTCCTAATTTAAAAAATATTTTTGATAAAAAGCATAATATTTGTTTGACACATTCAAATATCAGAGGGATGTTCAAATGTGGTTGCTGTTCACAATGTAAACATATACTTGTGAGTAATGTGTGTACCATCAATGATAAAAAATATGTTCTTAATTCTAAATTTAACTGTGACAGCAAAGTAGTAACATATGCAGCATTATGTCAACAATGCAATGTGTTTTACATAGGTAAAACGGAAAGAAAGTTTAGGCAGCGTGTGTATGAGTATATCTATGCCATTAATAAAATGGACCCCAATAATGCTTTGGCAAAACATATTACACAACATCCAGCTCATTCATTTAAGTTCATTATTTTACAACAAAGAACTTTAGACATCAGAGGAGGTCCTTGGCAATTGAAGCTTGAGCTGGATGAACTTAAATGGCAAATTATAACTAATGCTCATTCATATCCAGGTTTAAATGAAACTCTGTCCATCAAATGTATCTTGAAATTGCTAGCACTTAATAGGTAGAATCAATATTTACAACAACACTTCATTGTTGTATATACACAGTTTTGGTTTATTTTAACTTTTCACATTGGATAATGACATATTGGCAAAATAATATATAGGTAGGTCAATATTGTAGTGTTGTATTGTTTATTATTGTTCATTAATATTGATATTAAAACTATTATTGTAACTATTAATTTGATTTGTATTTAAAAACATATATATTAATTTTACATACTATAAGTATCTATGGAGAGTGGTAAGAAAATTAAGCATTTTATAGTTTTAAAGTTTTACTTTTAAAATTCAGTGTAAAATTTGGGCATTGCTCTTTTAACCACTAATTGAGAGCTAATTAACTTTTGTATTTAAATCCTAACTGAATGCTTTATACTGTTTGTCTGAAGAAGGCTTGGTAGAGACTGAGCCGAAAGCGCTAACAATAAAACACTTTTTTCATTAATTGCAGTTTGCTCTCATCGCTTCCAGTTCCATCTTGGTTGTTTTTATTCAGTATATACCATACACAATACATTTTTATACTGGTACAACACTTTCTTGAACTGTTATATTTTTCTTATGACAGTACATGCAAGATTATTACTAACCTGCCTCATGACACAGCCTTTGCAGCCTAGCAGCATGGGCTTGCTGGTTCACAGTCGACTCATCTGCAGCTGTCAGGGATATACAGTGATATTTAGCCATTACCTATCCATAATATACACAAGCTAGGCAATCATTATCTATGTAGTAGAATGGGTACTTACTCTGTACTGGGGCATCGACCATCTGCCTTTATTCTTGGATCCACTGCTCCAAGAGATCACCCTTCCACAACTTCAGGTCAGCATGGTGTTGCCTGACCTGCTCACCAGTCCAGAGGATACCAGTGGCACTGGTGAGGTTACGGGCGAGACTGTCCCAGGCCTCCACTTTATACTGAGAGCCCTGCTATTGGCCCTGCAGTAGTCTCTCCTCATGGTGTTTTACCAGGAGCCATACTATGAATCTGGACTCCTGGGTTCCCCAGCACTGCGCTCTAAATCAATTGCCTTCCCCAACTCCAGCCATTCTGCCTACAGTAGGGAGCTGCAACCAGTTATGGAAACTATTGGTGCCTGTGGGGTTTAAATATGCCAGATTTCCCACACTTTCCTGTGATTGGATGGTTTTGAAAAGGCTAAGCTATGGGCACACCTGTTTACCTAATGTTGGCATTGCTTAAACGGGTATACCACTGGGCAGATTGAGTTAGCCGGCCTACACATTGCTTACACCATGTAAGCTGAGCTGTGCAATGCTTAGCATTGCTTAATATTTAATTAGCATTATATTTTCCTTTTGACATTGATTTATTGTTTGTTACATGTTATATCTGTGTCTGGTATCTGTGATTCATGTCTACATGCACTGTATGGGGTCCTGGGGACTTCAGCACTTTATTACAATAGCATCTCACATCTGGCCTTACTGCAGTACTCCAGTTCAGATATTTATGGTATGTAGCAGGTTATACAACATCACACTGTACAAGGATTCATTTCACATGTTCAGTTTAATTTTCCTATGGTGAGGATTTGTTTGTTGAAACCTCATTTGTAGGTACTGCAATAATTGCTTAGTGGTTAATTACTATGACTGTAGTGTGCAGGTTCCTAGGTTTGAGCCTTGCTAGGGCTGTTTATTTTGTTGCTGGGCAGAACATGGGCCATTGGATACAGAGTGATTAAGGCACTTTATAGCAGTTGTAAGCAGGTATGTGCTGGTTTGCGCGGAACTAAGCACTGCTAACTTCTGGTTACAGTTTCTTTAACTCAGTTAGCTTCTAAATTGCTTAGTCTGTGTAGGCAGTGCTTACCTCCATGCAAACGCACTTAAACACGCTTACGTTTGCTTACATGTGCTTACTACTGCTTATTTTTGCTTATACCTGCTTACTAGTGTCTTATTCATTATGACACTGACACTTCACATGTGCATTTCCTAAAGTACTCCAGTTCATAAATATATGTTATTTAGTGGGTTTTGCAACTAAAATATTGGTTATAAAGTGCTTTGCCATGTAAAATAGACTGTGCTGCTGTGGAACTCGAACTGGGAATGACTGCTCATTAGGCAAATTCTCTACCCACTACACTATTGTTGTACTGCTTCATTTGCATATATCTTCCTTCTTATCCTCTTCAGCCTTTTAAGCTGCTTTAACCATAGCTAAGTGATGGGCACACCTGTGCACCTACTGTTAGCTGTACTCGGATTTAAAAAAAAAAATAAAGGGGTTCCTTCATTTGATTTTTATGTACTGTTGCTATTGTACACATGAGGAACTGTTGGTGGGGATATAAGGACACCTATGAGTGATCTCACTCATTTCTTACCACTTTATGTTGTTCTACATTGCAGTGGCATGCTTATTCTGAGTGCTCTCCTCTCGGACACACCCCCTGCACTCATGCACGCTCCATGTAAGCCTAGCAGCTAGGGCAGCGTGCCTTCATTAATATGCATGGCACACTGCCATCCTGCTCCTAATCGAGTACTTCTATGCAGGATTAAGCTAGTCTGCATGGAAGATTAGTGAATCCGGGGGATAATATTTATGGATTTAACAATTGCATTAAACAAGAATAGCAAGTATTATTAAAGGAAGGTATTTAGGAAAGAATCCATTGTTAATAGTTATTTACATAGTCAACTGTCTATGCATATGAAAAGAAATGTAGTGAAAGGTCAATTTATCAGACTTAGAATGATCAGTAAGGGTTAAGCATATTTAATAGATGTGTAATAACTGATTTTTTTTTTAGGGAGAGGGTACAATGCTGAATTTAGAAATGGAGTTATGAAAGAGATGTTGTTAATGCAGCAAGGCAGCAAGATAAATTTAAACTGATTAAAAAAAAGTGAACAATGTATTTTTATCAGGTCATTTGCTTTACCAATATCTAAAGACATGGATGTAATAAAAGACACTTTGAGAAATAGTTGGAAAATTATTTTAGGCAACAAGGACTTGTCAGAAGTTTTAGTTGATAAACCTGTATTTATCTACAGAAGGAGGAATAATTTAAATTCAGTTTTAGAGAGATCAAGAGGGCAAATTACCCTTTACGGATATCAAGTGTTTCAGCTAAATGGCCATTCTGAATGCCCATGACATTTTCTTTTACTTTTAAGTCTATTTATGGACAATTTCAGGCCAATAAAGCCAAATCCTCTAGCTGTAGTCATGCATGTTTCTGCCTTCTTATGGCATTATCAGCACAGCATAAGAGGAATGTTTGACTTTTACAAACACAGGGTTGTCATACCCAACTAAGATCCATAAACATTAGGGTATCAACACAATATCCCGACTAACAAACTAAAACAGTGAGTAAAAAGGTCACACAGGAAAACCATCTGGTTAAAAACACAAAAAGAAAAATCTAGCAAAGCTAGACTTTCCACAGTGTGATACCTTAAACCTCTTGTATCAGAGGCAACATGGGATATATGCAAATTACCATTTAAGGATATCAAGTGTTTCAGCTAAATGGCAATTCTGAATGTCCATGACTTTTCTTTTACTTTTAAGTCTATTTATGGATAATTTCAGGCCAATAAAGCCAAACCCTCTAGCTATGTACATGCACATTTCTGCCTTCTTATGGCATCATCAGCACAGCATAAGTTGAATGTTTGATCCTTAAAGGGTAATTTGCATACATCCCATGTTGCCTCTGATACAAGAGGTTTAAGGTATCACACAGTGGAAAGTATAGTTTTGCTAGATTTTTCTTTTTGTGTTTTTTTCCCCAGTGTGACCTTTTTACTTATTGTTTTAGTTTGTTAGCTGGGATATTTTGTAGATACCCTAATGGTTATGGATATCAGTTGGGTACGACAACCCTGTGTTACCAAACTTCAAACATTCCTCTTCTGCTATGTTAATGATGCCATAATAAGACTGACACATGCATGTCCACAGCTACAGGGTTTGGCTTTATTGGTCTGAAATTGTCCATAAATAGACTTAAAAGTAAACAAAAAAAGTCATGGACATTCAGAATTGCCATTTAGTTGAAATACTTGATATCCTTAAAGGGTAATTTGCATATATCCCGTGTTGTCTCTGATGCAAGAGGTTTAATTTAACTCATGGTGGAAAGTCAAGCTTTGCTAGATTTTTCTTTTTGTGTTTTTAACCAGATGGTTTTCCTGTGTGACATTTTTACTCATTGGTTAAGATCTAGGAATGGGGAAACAGGGAGCACTGGAGTAGATGTGAGAAGACGAAACAGTGAATAGTACGGGTGCTATGTAGCCTATTCATAGGGCACTGTTTCACCTATGGTCAATCTTTTACATGGGGTTGTTGTTGTAATGTATCATCATTGCAGTTACATTCTAATCATGATGAATATCCTCCTGTGAGAGGTCAGAGAAGCTAACATGCTAAGGGTACATCTGCCTGTCATAATGCAAGATCATTGTAACTACAGTTCTGTCTGTGCATTCTACTCATACAACTCTGCATTGTGAACTAAAATGTTGCCTAGGATCAGTGGCAATGACAGGGTGATACTTAGAGTGGAAGTGGCCAGCGCAACCCCAACTTGATACTTTTTTGGGGGTGCCCAAAATGCTAATACCAGTCCTGCTCAGGGATAAAACTGCTCCTATGGTCAAATATTTATACAATAATTCATTGATTGAGATGTAATTTATTGCAATTCCTGCTGTCTTTATATGTTATAGCAATGCATTAAGTAAAATCATTTTTTTTTATTTACTTTATCTTTCACTTGCTGTTCAAAGCTGAATGCTTTCATAACTGAAAAGGTGATAATTTCAGATGTCCTTTTTCTTGCTGGCCTACTGATGCTCAGTGGTCCAGGAATGGAGTGCCAGCACTCAAATAATACCAAGGTCCACGTAAATGTATGCCAAACTTTATTCACATCAATACAAAATAATAAAAGAGAGAAAATCAAACGCTTTCATCTCCAGATTCAGAGACTTTATCAAGATAGAAAAAAAAACATCAACCGTTCTATTCAAATCATTCATAATTAGATGTTGGACCAATCACAGCATAGAACTCATAAATAATTAATCAATAATGAAGGCATGTAACAGACATCTACATTGTAAATCATCACTATGAAATAAACAGATATGCCACCTATAAATCCACATACAAGCACCAAGAAAAGAAAAGTAGCATTCTTTTCAGATACAATAGAAAACCTGAATCTAAAATAAATATATTATATATATAAAACAGTAATGTTAGAAATATATAAAAAATATAAAAATAATATGTATATAAGGTGAGGGCCTACCCACTATACTTATATCAATTATAAAACTGTCTAAAAGTATATGAATATAAAAGACAATGTATTAAAATATATAATTAATTATTCTACTGGCCACACTTTTAAATTTACTGTGATTGAGCCCTTACAGATTGACCTAAGAGGTGGACCGTGGCCTTTATACCTTGAGAGAAATTAAGCCTTATGGTAACTTAGGACAAATGCAACTCAGTGGCCAGGTTTAAACAAATCTTTTTCAATTACTTGCTTTTTAAAATTAAAGGCATTGGGTAGATAATGAATTTAAATATATTTATTTTTTTGGGGCTGGTAAACTGCTAACTATGTATTTTACATTTGTTATTAGGTATTATATGTATATATTCTTGATTAATGCAGTTTTAAAACTATATTTCGATTTATATATTTTTAGTATTTAATGGTTCTATGATATGATGCCGCGGTGGTAAGGCGGTAGCGTTGTTATCTCACAGCAAGAGGTTCTCCCATTCGATTCTTGGCTTGGCTTGGGAGTGCCTTCTGTGTGGAGTCTGCATGTCTTCCCCGCGGTTGGGTAGCATTCAAAAGACATGTGTGCGTAAATGGGTGTGCCTTCATTGAAGGTTGACCGTCGAGCTGGCACCTCGGCGTTTTGTAAAAATCTACTGCCAATCATTAGCGGACCGGAGTTCCGCTGTGGCGACTCCTTACCGGGAAAAAGCCGAAAGACAGAATGGTTCTATGTTATGAGCTTTTTAGAATCATTAATTATATATTTTAATACATTGTCTTTTATATTCATATACTTTTAGACAGTTTTATAATTGATATAAGTATAGTGGATAGGCCCTCACCTTATAGTTTAAATGTATATATATATATATATATATATATATATATATATATATATATATATATATATATATATATAACAAATTTTAATAATTTTTATATATTTCTAACATTAATGTTTTATATACACACATATATATATATATATATATATATATATATATATATATGTATATATATAATATATTTATCTTAGATTAGTTTTTTTCCTATTGTATCTGAAAAGAATGCTACTTTTTTCCTGTGTGCTTGTATGTGGATTTATAGGTAGTATATCTGTTTATTTCATAGTGGCATCTGTTACAGGTTTTCATTCTATGCTGTGATTGGTCCAACATCTAATTATGAATGATTTAAATAGAACGGTTAATGTTTTTGTTCTATCTTGATAAAGTCTCTGAATCTAGAGACGAAAGCGCTTGATTTTCTCTCTTTTATTATTTTGTATTGATGTGAATAAAGTTTTGCATACATAGGTTCATAGGTTCATAGGTAGGTACTAGGCTATCGGCCCAAGGGCCTACATAAGCCTAGCCAAAAAGGTTCCCTGGCTTACACCACCCAAGAAAGTTACTTTCCTGTGCCACTGTCAAGCAGAGACACAGAAGTGATTCACGGGGTGTATTTCCTATTTCCCATCCACTCATCAAGATTTTTCTTGAAGAGTGCTAATGAAGAACTTTGCTTGACATAGATGGGTAGCCTGTTCCAGAGTATGGGAAGTCTCTGGGATAGGAATCTATCTCTCCAGCATGTCCTGTTTATTGTGGTAACAAGGTTTAGGTCCCTAGAGTGTGTAGCTCGGAGGGATTGGGATTTCTTTAGGTGTAGCATGTCCAACAGCCCTGGGTTTGACATAGCTTTATATGTTAGGCAGAGATCACCTCTGAGTAGGCGATATGTTACGGAGTAAAGCTGGAGTTTTTTGAGGCGGTCAGTGTAAGGCATTTGTTTGAGTCCAGTAATCCTCTTTGTGAGGTACTTCTTTGGCCTTTCCAGCTGCTGAAGATGTCTTGTGAAGTACATTCCAAAAGGGGCATTGTACTCTATAGTGGGTTTAATGAGTGTTGAGTAGAGGGGAACGATGATCTCTTTTTTCCTGGATGAGAACCCTTTTATGATGAGGTGTGCCATGTAGAAGGACTTCCTGACTACTGTGGTGGTGTGACTATAAAAGGAGACACTACTGTCCACCTGGGTCCCAAGGTCTCTTATCACGCATTCAGTGTTAAGTAGATTGCTGCCTATGTGGTAGTTCATGGGTACAGAGTTTTTACCAAAGGGGATGACACTGCACGTTTTGGCATTGAGCTTGAGGCCATGGCTCTGACACCAGGCATCTGTCTCAGAGAGGCCCTTCTGTAGGATGTTCACATAATTTGGGGACTTGACTATGGCTCCTAGTTTGCAGTCATCTGCGAACTTCATTAGCCAGAGGCCTTCTTTGTTAGCCTGTACTTCAGAGAAGTAGATACCAAACAGGAGCGGTCCCAGGACGGAACCCTGTGGTACTCCACTTGTCATTGGTTTGAGGTCAGATTTGGAGTCTGCAACTTTTACAGTGTGGGTTCTGTCAGTGAGCCAGTTCGCAACCCATCTTGTGACATAGGGATTTATGCCTAGTTTATTGAGTTTAGCTATAATTCCAGAATGGGGGATGGTGTTGAAAGCCTTGGCGAGGTCAAGATAGGTTGTGTGAACCACCTTATCCTCATCTACAGCTTTGGTGACTGCCTCAAAGAAGTCAATCAGGTTCAGGAGGCATGATCTGCCTTTCACAAACCTGAACTGGATTGGATCCAGAGTTTGGAGGTCACCAATGTCTTTGTTTATGAGTTCCATGATGATACGTTCCATGGCTTTGCAGACCAGGCTCGTAAGGCTAATAGGTCTATAGTACCCGGGATCAGTGGTGGCTGTCCCTTTGTTGAGTGGGATAACTGTTGCTGTGTGCCATTCAGTGGGCACAAAGCCTGATGCAAGGCTATTATTGAACATGGTGCTTATGTGGGGAGCCAGTTCATTCTGAAGTTCGTGTAAAACGCAGCCTGGAATGTTGTCCAGTCCCATGGATGCTGTGTTTTTGGCTGCTTTCACCTGCGTAGTTGTGATTACAGGGATTCTGCATTCTTCCTGTATAGATATGGGCACTTTAGGGGGTGAGGGGGGGTAAAGTTAGCACTGAACCTATCTGCCAGGATGTTGGCAATATCAGTTGGTTCTGTAATTTTCGTGCCTTTGTGCTGTAACTCAGAGCAGATCAGGGTGTTGCCATTGAGATTCTTGACATAGCTATAGACACTCTTTAGTCTGACTTGTCCACATTTATGTGGACCTTAGTATTATTTGAGTGCTGGCACTCCATTTATGGACTGCCGAGCATCAGTGAAGTGGTTTGCTTCATTTTGTTCTATTTGATAGAAATATTCAAGGATCTGGGCATTTTCTACAGGAACAACCTAGATCTGGGCATTTTCTACAGGAACAACCTATATTTGATAAAGCCAGGAACTGGCATATTAAATGCTAAAATGAATAGTTTATTATTCTCTGCTTTTAAGACAAAAACTGTTAGATAACAGATTGAACATAAGCTCTTCTAATGTCAGTGCTGCTTCATCAAAACTGCTATAGATAAATGAAAAATAGTGTTTCTGAAGAGTGAAGAATGTGAATGGTTGCTGGCCCTAGAATACATTTCAAAAAGAGCACTGTAGTTTGTTATGTAGCTTATTACTGTTCCATGAAACTCTGCACAAGAAAGATCACACGATTATGGTGATAGCATTTCAGTACGTCATCAGTGGCTCAATATTAGATTCTGTGCTTTATGTTTGGACTGCATAGTTTAGAGAGGATAGTGAAGGTTAGCTTTTCCCTCTTCTTTGAGACTGTGAATTCAGGCATTGTATATATAGAGAATGGGTGAGAGATCAGAGCTCCATATCAAGGGTGGGTGCAGAAGGCCTGCCTCCCTGCAAAAACGATTGCTTAGGGAACATGTCGCAATCATATTACTGTATGTTGTTTTGTGGTGTGATTTTTGTGTCCATTTAGATGATTTAATGGTGATGTATCGTGGTGGTGTAAAGATGTGATAGTTATTCATAAATAAATCCCATTTTTAGTAAATGTGGTTAGTGAATAGGGAACATGTCACAATCATATTACTGTATGTTGTTTTGTGGTGTGATTTTTGTGTCCATTTAGATGATTTAATGGTGATGTATCATGGTGGTGTAAAGATGTGATAGTTATTCATAAATAAATCACATTTTTAGTAAATGTGGTTAGGGAAACATGCAAGTGGAATATTTTCATGCTTCTATTGTGATAACCAACTCACTCTTTACTCTGACTTGTTGACATATTAAAACAAAGAATTTTGAAAGTGACTGTAAAATAAGGTATACATTAGAAATTGAACTAATTTGTTCAAATGGAGTTGCAGAACTCTGCGCCATTGTACATCTAATCTTTCAGTCTTTAATATGAAAGTTGTACTTGTGAGTCAATTCCAACCCATAAATGTTCATAATGAAACAAATACATAGTTTTTTCATGACAATGATAATGTTAAGACTTTCACATTCTAAACTGGTTCAATATCATAATCAGGTCTGCCACTAGCTTTTAATTTTGTCTAATGATAAAACAGAATTCAGAAAGATGGTGTCAAGAGAAACTCCAGATATAAAAGCTGTAGTAATACAACATATTAATCTATCTGTAATTGTAAAAGACTGATCAGGAACAGATTTTCCATGAGAAGATTTTTTTCTTTATTTACAAAGTAATGAAATATGCTTTATTATAACATATGGTATGCAAGTTCGCAGTTTCTGGCAGAGGAAGGATTATGATAAAAATATATGTAGAACATTTGCTGGGTGCACTGCTAATGTCAATATAGCGCATGTTAATTAAAAGCAGAATGCTAATTTTTACACAAGTATTCAGTGAAATTTAACTTTAAATTTATATTAAAATGTGTTTATATTATCCAGAAATAACTAAAATCCTTACAAAATAAAGATTTTCAAACTAGTTTATAAATTAACAATGGACAATATGCAGTATAGCAAAAAAAAAATCTAAATGCCATGATTTTCTTTTTTTTTTCAAACTTTTATTTTATTGTATTTTTCAACATTTAATATGCAAAAATATACAACATGACACTTCTTCATGAACAGATTAACCTTGAACTGTCAATTAACAAGATAATGCCTTTTAACTACTAGTCTTGAGATGACAAAGTTCTAGTGTCTAAATAGAATTGTTCATTTATACAATTAAATTGAATGTTTGGAGTAATACAGGCCTGCATTTAGAATAAGTGGTACATAGCAGGATTCATTTAAACATAATATATGCAACTTTTTACATATAGTGCTGCAATTATTGAAGTTAGTGAGGTTCGTTACAATGAAAGACAAAAATAAAACCATCAGAGACTGCTATCTGTTAGAATCTCATGATAAAGAAGCTTCAAGAATCAACATAGGGATAGGTTGATAGATGTGTTCTTGTTATAGCTTATTTCAAAATGTGTTCTAAGATAAGATTCCAGAAGCTGTGACATTTCATACACTTATTTCTATTACCTATAAATAGTTTGCGAGATATGTCATATTTAGAGGCCATATTGATCAAGCCATTCCATTCTGTTTTTGACCTGTCAAGCCAGTTTTGGGTGATGAACAGCTTGACTAATGTAAATAGCGCTACCAGGATATTCAAGTCAGACTTGGGCATATCAATGGGACTCACATTAAATATAGCAAATTCCCAAGATAGGGTAGATTTCCCATAGCTCCAAATAGACCAGCAAGGCAGCACAGAGTTCAATATATTTATTGAATATTGATAATTGTAACAAACTAGTTTCGGCCAGCAGCCTTCTTCAGTGTAAAACAATTAGTTCCTTTATATCCTTTATATCCTTATTAATTGCTTCTACAACTTCCTCTTTATCAAGGAGATTTGGGCTCAAAGACCAAGTCTGGAAGTTACTAACTTTTTAGGGTTTTTTCAGGGGTATAACTTTTAGGGCTATCTTAGAGTGGTCCTTGAAGAATCTAGGGCTGGTTGAGTACATGTTCTTTTCATTTAGTAGGGAGTTTGAGATCAGGAAAAAAATCAATCCTGTACCAGGATTTATAGCATGGGGAGGAGAATGTATATTTGTCATTAGGATTAGATTGATCCATTGAATAAAAAGGGTCAAATAAATTAAAGTCTAGCATTAGATCATCCAAAGCCTGTGATGCCTGGGCATTGTGTGATTTATTTCTCCTCGATCTATCTTTTAAGGGGTCAATAACAGTATTTCAGTCCCCCCATTACATACTCATGATTAGGAAATTTTAATAATAAGTTATAGATTTATATAATAGATTTGTGTTGATTTGAACAAGGACCATATAGGTTTAGAAAGAATACAGGTCTACAGGATATAGAGTTTGTTCAGTGAAAATGACACCACCTCCACAAATTATAAGATCCAAAATCAAGAAAATTCTCTTTGAGTTTTTTTTAATAAGTATAGCCACTCCTTTAGAATTCATCTTACTACCAGAGGCAATAATTGAGGGTATCCAGGATTTATCTCTATCCCCATTCCAGTCATTGCTAAGTGAGTCCACTTCTTGCAGAAAAATATTTGCTTGTGTTTGGTAAAGTAGATCTAAAAGTAGTTTCTTTTTCTTCTTATCCTGTAGACCTTTTATATCCCATGAGTCTATCTCTCACATCCTCTACTTTCTATTAAGGTCCATGTTATTATGAAAGTGAAATTTGGAAAACCCTTCCTCACAGCACATTTCAAGGTATAAGTGTAGAAGTGAAGAGTTTCTATATTTTCTGTAGCATTAAAATCTCTCAGAACTACTACTGTGCCTAAACACATTACCACTACAATTGAAAGAGTGTTATATAAAATAAATACAGTATTATCTTACTAATTTCTATATTGGAGTTAATAGAACAATACTCAAACAAATCTAGCATTTTGAATAAAAATGACAACAATATGTGTATATATATATATATATATATATATATATATATATATATATATATATATATATACAGGTATAAATAAGTTCAAGATGTGAAATTCCACATGATCCAAACACTCTACTATTACACTCCACATGACATGTTTTTAGTGCTTCTACTTCTTATGGAGAAAGTTAATGCTTCTTTAACTAACTTCAAACGATTGTAATTGCCACCTAAGAAGAAGACTATAGAAAGATGATCTTAAGTAAGATGCCTAGTCTCATTGTTGCAAATACAATAAATATTACAACATACTGAGAGGAATTTTTATGTGCTTCACCTAGGAGGAAAACTTGTCAATTCTTCAGCATAGAAGTAACCCATCTTACTTTCAATGTTATTGTTAATTATGCAATAACTAAGAATTTGAATGAGTCCCCCTATATATATATATATATATATATATATATATATATATATATATATATATATATATATATGGGTCTAGGACTATTCACTGAAAGCACATTTCATTGAAAGTCAAATAACTGTGCACAAATCACTGAAAGCTCAATTCACTGTAAACACAATTCACTGAAACACATTTCACTGAAAGTTATATATGGCCTTTTCCCCACTGTATTGTGACCCTGGAGTTAGTATATATAGTAAGGGGGGTGTGGGGGGGCACGGCCCCCCCACATAGTTTGGATATATATTATGTTCAGAAAAGAGAAAGTTATTGGAATTGCAAGTATCCATGTATATAGTTAAAAATATTTAAAATAGGTGGGGAGCTACACCCCCCCACTCTCCACACCCCCTTACTATATATACTAACTCCAGGGTCACACTACAGTGGGGAAAAGGCCATATATAACTTTCAGTGAAATGTGTTTCTGTTTTCAGTGAATTGAGCTTTCAGTGAATTGTGTACAGTCAAATGTGTTTCAGTGAAATGTGCTTTCAGTGAATAGTCCTAGACCCATATATATATATATATATATATATATATATATATATATATATATATATATATATACACACATATAGGTTCATAGGTAGGTACTAGGTTATTGGCCCTGGGGCCTATATAAGCCTAGCCAAAAAGGAACCTTGGCTTTTGTCATCCAAGAAAATTATTTTTCTGTGTCACTGTCGAGCAGAGTCACAGAAGTGATCTCCGGGGTGAATTTCATATTTCCCATCCAATTATCAAGATTTTTCTTGAAAAGTGCTAATGAGGAGCTTTCTTTGATATAGATAGGTAGTTTGTTCCAGAGTATAGGGAGTTTCTGGGACAGGAATCTATGCCTCCAGCATGTTCAGTTTATTGTGGTGACCAGGTTTAGGTCCCTAGAGCGTGTAGCTTGGAGGGATTTGGATTTCTTTAAGTGGGGCATGTCTAACAGCTCTGGGTTTGACATAGCTTTGTATGTTAGGCAGAGATCGCTTCTGAGTAGGCGATATGCGACGGAGTAAAGCTGGAGTTTTTTGAAACAGTCTGCAGAGGAAATCTGTTTGAGGCCGGTAATCATCTTTGTGAGACATTTCTGCGGCCTTTCCAGTTGTTGTAGATGTCTTGTGAGGTACATACCAAAAGGAGTGTTGTACTCTAAAATAGTAATAATAATAATAATAATAATATATAAGAGTTGTACAGGATATGTACGAGGGTAGTGTGACAGTGGTGAGATCTGTGGTGGGATTGATGGATGCGTTTAAGGTGGAGGTGGGATTACATCAAGGTTCAGCTCTGAGCCCTTTCTTATTTGTAATGGTGATGGACAGGTTGACAGAGGAGATCAGACAGGAGTTCCCGTGGACTTTGATGTTTGCAGATGACATTGTGATCTGTAGTGAGAGTAGGGAACAGGTGGAGGAAACCCTGGAGAGGTGGAGATATGCTCTAGAGAGAAGAGGAATGAAGGTCAGCAGGACTAAGACAGAATATATGTGTGTGAATGAGATGGAGGACAGAGGAATGGTGAGGATGCAAGGAGTAGAGGTGGCAAAGGTGGATGAGTTTAAATACTTGGGATCAACAGTTCAGAGTAATGGTGAGTGTGGAAGAGAGGTGAAGAAGAGAGTACAGGCAGGATGGAGTGGGTGGAGAAGAGTGTCAGGAGTGATTTGTGACAGATGAGTACCAGTAAAAGTGAAAGGGAAGGTCTACAAGAGGATAGTGAGACCAGCTATGTTATATGGTTTGGAGATAGTGGCATTGAGAAAAAGGCAGGAGTCAGAGCTTGACGTGGCAGAGTTGAAGATGTTATGATTTACACTGGGTGTGACATGGATGGACAGGATTAGGAAAAAGTATATTAGAGCATCAGCCCATGTTGGAAGGTTTGGGGACAAAGCCAGAGAGGCAAGATTATGTGGGTTTGGACATGTGCTGAGGAGGGATGCAGAGTATATTGGGAAAAAGATGCTAAGAATGGAGCTGCCAAGTAACAGGAAAAGAGGAAGGCCTAAGATAAGGTTTATGGATGTGGTGAAAGAGGACATGCAGGTGGTTGGCGTGACAGAGCAAGATGCAGAGGACAGGAAGAAATGGAAATAGTTGATCTGCTGTGGCAACCCCTGACGGGAGCAGCCGAAAGAAGAAGAATATATATATATATATATATATATATATATATATATATATATATATATATATATATATATAGTACCAAGGAGAAAAAACAATAGTATAACTAGCCAGCCATACCCTATCTTATTTCATGTTACAATACTTAGCTTCTTTGGTTGGCTGTACAGTTAAACAGAGATGTATCAGCTTTTAAAACCACTTGTTTTAACAGATAGATTAAATGCCAAACATTTCATGAATGCTGAAAGGAAAAGAAAAAAAAAAAAACAAACTCACTTTACTTTCCTCATTATATTATTTTGTGCTGTGCTGCCAAATCAGCAAGTTAGAAAGAGAAACAGTATAGACAGTAACAGATCATCAGGTAAATATCAATAGCTAGATTAAATCAAGTTATTTAGGAACAAATCACATATTGCTATTTCTAAATGCATTTGCAGATAGTAATTTAAGGATTATTTATGATTTCTTGCCAACAAAGTGTAGAAAATGGTCCTCATTTGACCAGTTTATTAGAAAGTACACACTTGCCTGTAATTGCATTTAAATAAGTAAAAGTTCTGGAATTTTCTTTTTTTTTTTATTTATTCTTTTCTCTCCACTCTGAAGATAAATTGCCATTTTTCCACTCCAGAAGCCCATTTCACTGAAAAGACAGGTATAGGAAGAGAATCCGAGCTAGTTTCCTCAGCAAAAGAGATACTGCAGTCAAAAGCTGCATGTAGGACCAAAAAGACGGCCCTATGCATTTCCTGTCCAACCAACTTCAGTGTTACAATCTACAGCTTAGAATGTTGTAATGGAGCTTGTGGCCTGCCATTTAAGACCCCTACCATGCAGAACAGAAGAAAAATAGTAAAGACTGTAATGGAGGAAGGAAAAAGCTATGGAAAAAAAAGTTGTTTAGGATGTCCATGATCCATGAGAATCCATGGATTAAGTGGAAAAATATATGAAACGTCTGCTAGGTGGACTATTTTTTAATGACTTGATTTTCACTCACATTATTCCCTCTTTTAGAGTTTTGAAAATTCCCTAAAGGCTTTGAGAAAAGAGGTTTTGGCTTCCGATGTAGTTTTAATTAGGAATTTTTTGTCATTTTAGAGAAGGCTAATGTGCTAGGATATTTCATTTGGAATTTAATTTCTTTGGTAATAAAGAAGGCAAAGAAGAGTAACAGCAGTTGTCTTCCTTGCTTCCTTTTTGTTTTGTTGCATATAGGATTTCTTGAACATGTTGGTAGTTCAGTAGTTTAGCATACACCTGTCAGGGATTAGTCGGGTTTTTTGATCTGCGAAGAGCTCTATGTGTTCTCTCTATCACAATATCTTTAACAGTGGATTGATTTTCCAGCAAGGCACTAAAAATCTTTTGTAGTGTATCTTGAAGTCATGTATGATCATATGTTTCAGGGATTCCTTGTATGAGTATGTTATTTCTCCTGCTCTGAGCCCCAAGATATGTAAGCCTTTGTTGCATATCTTCTAAAATAGCATCTTCCTTTTTTGTTATTTTTGGAGCTCCTCAATTTTCATTTAATTTGCTGTTGATTTAGCTTCAGTATGCTCTAGACCAGAGGCAATCTGATCCAGTGTAGTTCCAAAATTTGTGAATTGGTCTGAAAAGTTTTGAATGGCAGACTGTATAGGCATTAGAGCAGATTTCAGGTCATCCACGGTATACACCCCTTCTGTTTTTGATTTAGAGGTAGACTTACTTACATCTTGTTGTTTTAGCTGTCTTTTCGATAAAGCTTTCGATAAAGCTTGTTTTTCAGGTGAAGCTATTTGTGAAAGTTTAGTTTTTGTTGTTTGTAGTTCCATTTGGTCCAAGACATTTGGCATGGTTTGATTTTAGCAAGATCAGTGGTATTTAGTTTAAGCAGCACTTTCTACTAGTAGGATAGGCCTCAAAATACCATGCGGCTTTGCTATAGAAGTATCACGGGTAAAGAAAGTTTTTTGTTGAGTAAGACTCGATTATTTGAGCATTGAAATATCCAGATGGTTAGTTATTCATATATCAAACTCGGTTTTGATGAGATTGCAGGCTGATGCTTACTGATTACAAAGATTCAAATAGAGGGTTGTGGAACTGTAAAGAGAGAGTGTTCACGGGATGTCCACCATCTTGAAAGTCATCCAAATGGCATGGTTTTCTAATCAAACTGTTTTGGTGTTATCAACCTACTGAATAAGAAATTTTTGAAATCTGCATTTTTCAAAGTAAATCTAAATGGAATGTAAATGACAACAGAGGATAATAAGTCATACTCTTAACTCTCAACCGTACTGAATACCTTGGTAAATACCAGTTTTGAGGGCAAAATATTGAGGTGTCACGAATTCCTGCATGGCCCCATTAATTTCCAAATTTCCTGGTGTTCTTTTTTTCTTTGTTACTCCTGATGTCATCACGTACAGGGCGTGCGCGATGAGGTCAGGTTCTGCAGACCAGTCTGTAAATGTGCAGCTTCTTCCCCGGCTTAGCTCCTTTCAGCATGACAAACAGCAGCTTTACTTATTTAACGGGTGCATTCAAGTTTCCCACGGCTCACTCTTCCTCCCCCAGGTAAAACAGCAGCTATAATGTGCGATTACTGTGGAGCGTGGACGTTCAACAGCTGAACTCTGCTTATGCCTTTATTTACAGAGTTCATTTTTTTTGTGTTTTCATTTTTCATCGGCAGCAAGTAGGAGATTACTTAATTTATGGCTATGGCTGAAATGTGCTTTCCATTCCTTTTACTGGGACTGTGGACAGTACTTTAACTTAATGTAGTTTTAATGGACAGTACATACTCAACGGCTGAACTCTGCTTGTGACATGACAGAGAGAGATTACGTAAGTAATTTAACAGCTGAACTGTGCTTTGCTTAGCAGGATGCCTTTTACTCAAAGTATAGATGTATTTTACTTGTGCTTTCATTGTTCATCAATGGCAGGAGAGGAGATTATTCAATTTACAGCTGAACTGTGCACAGATTCTTTCCCTGCCTGGCTCCTCCTTTCGGCATGACAAACAGCAGCTTTACTTATTTAACTGCTGCATTCAAGTTTCCCGTGGCTCAGCTTCTCCTCCTCCTGGTAAAACAGCAGCTAAATTGTGTGATTACCATGAATTGTGGATGTTCAATCAATGGCTGAACTCTTGCTTGTGCCTTTATTTACAGAGTTTATTTTACTTCTGTTTTCATTGGCGGCAGACAGGACATTACTTAATTTATGGCTACTATGGCAGAAATGTGCTTTCTTTTTACTGGGACAGTACTTTACGTGAATGTAGTTTTAACGGACAGTACATTAACGTCTGAACTTTTCTTGTGACATGACAGAGATTACATAAGTAATTTAACAGCTGAACTGTGCTTTGCTTAGCAGGATGCCATTTACTGAAAGTAGATGTATTTAACTTGTGCTTTCATTGTTCATCAATGGCAGGAGATTATTTAATTTACAGCTAAACTGTGACTTCCTTACTTAACAGGAGGAGCAGCAGGATGTTTTGCACTTTAACGGGCATCACTTAATTTTTTACTTTAATGGCAGAACTGTGCTTGTGCTTTCATTTTACCTTTACTGTAATGGCAGGTAGGAGATTGCCCTTACGTTAATGGCTGAACTGTAATTTCTTTTTACTGTACTGCGGCCAGGAGAAGTGTGTGCGTGTGTGCGTGTGTGTGTGTGTGTGTGTGTGTGTGTGTGTGTGTGTGTGTGTGTGTGTGTGTGTGTGTAAATGCCCCAGTTAGTTATGACTGCTGGTTAGTTAATCAGGCTTAAACCCTGTACCTCAGGTACAGGTAGCAAGAGCCTAAATTCTCTACCCATACCACCACCACTTGTGATTTCAAGGAGTTAACTAACTATAGTTCTCAAAGTTTTCTGCAATGTCTGGAATGTTTGGCTCATACTTTTGGTCTGTTTTTCTTAAAATGTGTGTTTTTCTAGCAAATCAGTGAGAAGTTGAACTGAATTCACTAAATAATGATAGCCATTTATGTTTCAGTCTTTCTGTCTTTCAGGAAATGCATGGTAACACAAAACATTTCATTCTAGCAACTTTTCTAAGATTAAACAAACAATGTTTAAAATGTGTCCCTGGTTTTTGGCTTTTTGTCCCCCCCCACCCAAATAAGCTAATAATTTTTGGCTTTTTCCAGATTTCTTGTGCTGCATAGTTCTTCAGGGGGAGAGAAGTTTAGTACTCCTTATGCCAATTCTATTTGTGTTGTTAGTAGCACAACAGTAATACTTGCTTTTAATGCAGAAGGCTGTGGGTTCTACTCCCACAGTTTGTACATGAATTGCTGGTACTATACTGTGTTGTATTTTTAAAGAGACAAAGCCTACATACTGCAAGTCATGAAAAACAAAATCCTAAGGTTCATCATCTTCTCCATTCCCAGTGAACATCGGTGCTACACATTTAAAAAAAAATTATTTCAGGGTCTGGGCTGGGGCCATATTTCGGTTGTCTGTTCTTCAGTTTCTGTTTGAAAGTTGCCACCCCACAATTCCATTCAAGTAGGCAGGGTTGCATAATTATGTATGCAAATGTTATGTTAATCAATGTACAGATTTGTACCTATTTTTCATGGGCCTTTGTCCAGATTTTTGATGTTTCCAGGTTGAGAGGTATGGTCATACTACTGAATGGAAGTTATACAATTCTAATTTTAAACTTGTCTGTACATCACTAAGACTAGAAAGTATAGAATTATTTTTAATTAACAGTTTTCATTCTCATGATCTGGGTATTTTTCATGGCTGGTCAGCTTGCATTATTATTTAAATAAAGTTTCAGAGATGGTTGCAAAGACTGCCTAGCTGTCTATTTTAGAAGTCTGCAATAAGCTATGTATTTCAAATATTCAGTCTGACATATGAATTTACGGATGTGTGCATTCAGCAAACAACTTTTGTATGTATGTGTTTGTGCATCTGTGCATCAGTTTTTGTGTGTGTGTGTGTGTGTGTGTGTGTGTGTGTGTGTGTGTGTGTGTGTGTGTGTGTGTGTGTGTGTGTGTGTGTGTGTGCATGCACATGTACATGTGTGGGCATGCACATGTGTATGTTTATCATATATGCATAGCTTACCTGTAAGCTGATTTTCCTTGAGTAAGTTTGAGTGGTGATGGAGACATGAGAGGATTTAAATAAACCTTCACCAGTGGGTTACTGTACTCTGGTGGCCAGGTTGACAGAATTTATGTGTTGACATGTTTCACAGTTTTCAATTAAGTGTTCCATTTCTATTTTGGTCTTTCCATGGAACTGTACACCAGCAACCAGAGAGGTAGAGAACAAAAGTGAAATATTTAGTTATTTTTAACATTTGTGTGAAATAATTGGTATGGCTTTATGGTAGAGTATTGTGGTTTGTGTGTTTGGTAGTTAGGGGTTTAATCCAAGATGGTGGCTATTTTCTTTTCTTTTTTTTTTTTTTTTTTTTGAAAAGGCATACATGCATACATACAATAATGCCCTTCTGGCATGCCAATATACCAGAATTGTTACTACCATTAATAAGTGTCCATGTTCTTAAGAAAATGTAAACTGGTGCTTGTTTTAATATACTTTGGAAGTCGGTTCCATGTTACTCTCTCAAAAAAACAATTAGTATACTTCTCATTCCTATAGAATCTTCTACATAGGTTGTCTGATGATTCTCTACTACTGTTTTAAAACCTTAAACATTCACATAGATAGTTGTCTCTAAATGCCCTATATACCTAAATAAGGTCACCTTTTAAATATGTATATGAGACACTGTACAAGTTTTGGCATGGTCACCTTGGCTGTTCTCACTGATTTGTTTCAGTGTTATTCCTGGTTTATTGAACTGGTTTTGATTTTGGTTTGGAACTGTTGTACTGCTGTTAAGTAGCTCCTTTCACTTGACCTGACTGTTGCATTATGGTGGTGGTGGAGGTGGTGGGGGTGGGGGGACTGATGCATACTTCTCAACTGTCCCTGGAATTCTGACTCAAATTTTAACTCTGTTTATCTTAACCCCTTCCACAATTGGCAACTTTTGCAGGAAAGATGTTGCATTACACTTAATACATAATGACAATAATTAGAATTAGAGACATATTTTGCTTCAGAAAATGCAAATTAAGCCACAAGCAACATTTGTCTTATTTTCTCAAAATCTCACGTTAATAGCATTAATATTTTTAAAGTAGTTTCTTGGCTCATTTGGGATGCATGTTGCAGTGCTGATTGGCAGTGTCTTGTTGTGGGATATTGTTTTTTCTTAGTGTTGGGTTGCCCCCTGTTATTAGACCTTGTTCTTCTCATTGTGCATTGTTGATAAGATGTTGCTGAAGGGTTAGGATTCCCTCTATTGATGCGGGTGGGGGGGGGCATGATTGTCTAGGTGTTTGGGCAGCATGAGGGTCTTTTAAGTGCAGAGTTTCTTTATGTAATTGCCTTTCTGCCTGCTGTGAAATTGCAGTGGGAAACCAAGCAGTTCTGGAACTTTCAAAGCAGTGGAGCATGAAGTTATATCGATGGTTATAGGACTGCCTTTTTGGTTCTGTTGTTGAGAAGGCAGGTTATACAACAACAAATTAGTATTTTAGCAACAACATGGGGATCCTGCTGCTTAGTTCTACTTTTTACTGCATGTTTCACCTTTTTAATGCTTTCACCACAAGTTATTCACTCCAAGGTCATAGCGATCCCAATCAATGCTTTTAGAAATCAGACTCTGGGCTGCTGTTTATATTCAACAATAATATTAATATACAAAAAATTGCATAAATACATTATGCAATAAACTGTGGCAAGAATATTAGTTAGCATTAATTTCTAACTGGTACCATTTACGTTTGAGAACACACAGGCTAATATTTTAAATCCAGCTGTATCTGTATTTGTCCAGAGGCTATTATACAGAAATCTTTCAGCTGTCCACATTTTTTCCACATGTCAGACATCTGCATCATGTTCTGGTCTGTTCCTCGTAAAATTATGGTTATTGGCAAATCCTTGTTGTGAGAAACACTGAATATGACATATATTTTGACTCAGACTTTTTATTGTTCTGAATGGTTGCTAGCACAAATTATGTTATTCTATTAATGCTCTAAGTATAGAAGAGCAACATTTTAATTTACCCTTTTCTTAAGACTTCCTTCCCCCTCCCCATTATTATCAGTTTTATTCAGGTCCTTTGAACTAAGAGGTCAGTTTTATTTACATTTCTTCTTTAATTACTGACCAATAGTCACTCCCACATATTCACTGGAGATTCATCTTCATCTTCTTGGGTTGACTTGGAATTGAGCTATATAAAACTAAATAAATAATGATAATACTATTACTGCCACTACTACTACTACTAATAATAATAATATATAACTCATACTCCATTCATCTGATTCATCCTAGATCATACCTCAATATACTCTTCAGCCTCCTACTTCACTCCTTTTTTCCCCACTACCTTGCCTTATTTAATTAATCACTGTAGAACTTTTCCTCTACCTCTTTTCTCCCTGTTGACCTAAACTACATGAAGACACCCTACCCTGCACTCTTCTTATAATCTCCTTCTCTCCACCCTTCTTCCTTCTGTAACCATAATGTGAACCTCTCTCATACTAAGACATCACTCAGTGTCATCTCACTGTCTCTAATCATGTAATCTCTGATACCTCTTTAAATATTTACAGAAAAAAATACTAAAAGCTCAGGATAGAAGTGGAAAGTGTTTATTCCAAAACACAAGATGAGCACTTTCATTTTAAAACATTTAAAACTTCATCAGATAACTCAATTTGTTGAAGTTCCAGCTTTTACATTACTTTCAAAATGGTTGAAGAGGTCATGTGATGGCCAATCCCCCTTCTAAAAGCCACATTTAAATAAACAAGAATTAATTTTAGCAAAATAGAGCTTTTAAACACAATGCATATACAACAATTTTCTTTTTTACATTTTACATTTAAAAACATTAAATTATTTATCTAACTAATAACTTCAACTTCAACACACATGCAGTTCTTGTTTGTTTGTTTGGACCAGGCAGATCCCCTGCATTAAAGCAAAGTTGCCAGTACAGCTCTAATTTTTTTTCTAATATGAGATACCAAGGCCCTCCTCTTATACTTCTGGTTACTTTCTCTAGAATGCAAAACATAAAACCATGTCCCATGGATATGTCTGGAAAAGGGTTTTGCACCTTTCTTCTTCTTAATGTCATATAGGTGTTTGTACAACCTGTCCTTTAACTTTCTTTCAATCTTGCCTATATAGAAGCCAGGGCAAGACTGACACACAGCCACATACACCACTGTAGGAGTATCACAGTTATAATTTCCTGACAGCTTAAATAACCGAATTAATGCTGAATTGTTCACCTTCAATAATGTATTTGCAATAAGTGCATCTCCCACACTTGCTCATGTTTGTTCTTTTTTACTAATAATTATAACATTTGAGAAATCATCCTATATATTTTTCATGTTTCTACCTTTTCTGTACACCACAATGGGTATTTCATTTAATTTCTGTGTTATTTGCCTGTCTTCCTTATGAATTTACTAGTTTTAATTTCAAGGACTCATCTAATAAACTGACTATCTACACTATAAATGGTAATGAATGCATTCTTGTAACATTCATTGTTATTGTTAGCCACATTTCCATTACTTATATTTGTGTCCTGCGTCCTTGTTATTCTAACTTTATCATCTGACTGGGAATGTAGCATAGGTGTGAAATAATCACATTCTCTTTTATTCATTACTTCATACATCAGATTTTCTACAAAGCCATTCGGATATCCTCTCATATTAAACATTCCTTTGAGGAACATGCATTCAAACAAAAATCACAAAAGAGAAATCTTGGTGAGTGGATGGGAAATAGAAAGTTCATCCCAGGGATCACTGCAGTGGGTCTACTTGATAGAGGCACTGGGAACTAATGTTGGGTGGCACGATGCCAGGGCACTTCTATGGGCTAGGCTTGTAAAGGCTCCAGGGCCATTAGCCTAGTACACACCTATAAATCTTTGAGTGTAACCATTTGTGCCACTCTTACAAATTGCCCTTTTACTACTGCCTTTTTCTTTATATGGGGGTGGGCACTGATAAAGTGTAAGAAGACATTTAAGTACACTGCTTTTCTAAAAATTTGTGATGTAAACCTTCTATTAATAAGATCTTTCTATAGCCAAAAATCTAAACACTATATTTACCTCATTCACTTCATCCGTAAAGTGCAAACAATCTGTTGTAGTATTTATATATTCATAAAGGCTGTTAGTCTTTCTTTATTACCATCCCATACAACAAATATATCATCCAGATATTGTAAATAAAGTTTGCAGGAACTCATATAACTGCCCTTAAATAAAAACTAATTTTCCCATTTGATTGTGACAATATTAGCAAATATGGTCCTACAAGCGGATCTCATTGTTACCCCTTTGCATTGCAGATATTTTCCTTCAAATATAAAGAAATTATTTCTTAGTACAATATTCAGCAAATTTTCATACAAATTAATTCTATCCTGGGTTATTCCTTTGTTCATTATAAATTCAGTAAACTATTCTAGGCCTCAGCAGTCAGGTATCACATTATATAGATCCTTAATATTGATGGTCATAAATATATAACTTTCTTTATATCCTAGGCTATTAATTAATTCCAAAAAAAACCCAAGAATCCTTGCAAATGTTTGCCTATTGGAAGACCAAATGTTTCAATTTTTCATCCAAGAATTTTGCCCATGAATGCGTAATGGAGCCTTGGGCGTCGACTATAGGACACGCAGGGGATTTTTTATGCATTTGTGAATTTTTGGAATAACAAATAAATTGGGAACTGTGGGGGTAACCACATTCAAATAATTAAACTCTTCAATATTTATTAGTTGTTCTATAAACATGCCATTCATCTCATCTCTTATCCTTCTATATGCCATGTTTATTTCATTTAAAGTAACATTACTATATGCATCTTCAGATAGCATCATGTCCATTCTATTTATATAATCATTCTTACCCATAACCACAATCCTTCCCCTCTTATCCAACTTCATAACACATAAATCACTACTTCTCATATCTGTTAATAAACCACATCCAGCAACTGACACATTGTTTAATGTGCCTCTATTATTATTACAGTTCAGTCTTAGGGAATTACATATGTCAAACTCACACAGTTTCTTAAATATTTCAAGTGTGGGATGAATTGGGGATTATATGTGCTTGAAATTCTCAGCCCTGTCATGGCTGTGGACATTTCATTAAAGGAATTTCAGCCTTTACAGAATATATAAATACTACAAGAGATTTTTTTGCACTTTACTTATAAAGTGAATGAGGTGAATATAGCCTATTTAGATATTTGGCTATGTAAGGATCTTATTACTAGAAGATTTATATCCCAAATTGTTAGAAAAGCAGCATACTGGAATGCCTTATTACACTTTACTAGTGCCCACTCCCATACACAGAAGAAGGCAGTTATAAATGGGCAATTTGCAAGAGCAGCACAAATGGTTATACTTGATAGTAATTTTTGGAATGAATGCATGCTCCTAAAAGGAATGTTTAATACTACAGGATATCTGAATTACTTTGTAGAAAACCTGATGTATGAACTAATGAATAAAAGAGAACATGGTTATTTCATACCTATACTACATTCCCAGAAAGATGATATAGTTAGAATAATAAACTTGCAGGACACAAGTACAGGTAATGGTAATGTGGCTAACAATAACAATAAATATTAAAAGAATGCATTAATTACCTTATATAGTGCAGACAGTCAGTTTATTCGATGGATCCTTAAAAACTAGTCAATTCTTAAGGAAGACAGGCAAATAACACATAAATTAAGTGAAAAAACAGTTGTGGTATATAGAAAAGGTAGAAACATGAAAGATATATTGGATGATTTCTCAAAACCTATAAGTATTAATAAAAAAGAACAAACATGCAAGTGTGGGAGTTGAACTTATTGTAAATACATTCTTGAAGGTGAACAACTCAGTAGTAATTCACAGTTATTTAAGCTGTTAGGAAATTATAACTGTGATACTGGGGTAGTGTATGTGGCTGTGTGTCAGTCTTGCCCTGGATTCTGTACAGGTAAGACAGAAAGAAAGTTAAAGGATAGGCTGTACGAAGATCTATATGATATTAAGAAGAAGAAAGACACAAATGCCCTTTCCAAACATACCTAAGAGTATCTGGGACATGGCTTCAAGTTCAGCATTCTAAAGAAAGTGACCCCAAGTATAAGAGGAGGGCTTTGGTCTCTCCTATTAGAAAAGAGAGAGCTGAACTGGCAGGTCTGCTTTAATGCAAGGAATCTGCCTGGTCCAAATGAAGAAAATATCAATTGCATGTTTATTGAAGTTGAAGGCATTAGTTAGATAAATACTTTCATATTTTTGATGGTTTTATACAACATTTATTGTTTTTAAATGTAAAATATAAAAAGGAAAATTATTATATATGTATTGAATTTAAAGGCTCTATTTTGCAAAAACTAATTCCTGTTTCTTTAAATGTGACTTTTAGAACAGGCGTATTCCACCCTTTTGAAAGTAGTATGTAAACTGGGACTTTAACAAATGGAGTTATCTGATGAAGTTTTAAATGTTTTAAAATGAAAGCCCTCATCTTGTATTTTGGAATAAAATATTTTCTATGGCTATTTTGAGCTTTTAGCATTTTTTCTGTGCACTTTTGATTTTATCAGTGTTTGTTAAAGTTGTTTGATCTCTTTAAATAGCTTATTAGAATTGCTTCAGGTCTCATTTACCATAAACTAATCTATCTAACAAATAATATGACTATTGAATTTTCCTCACATATTCTTTTCAACTTATATTATTATTTTGCATTGTACTCTGCTGTGGAATATATGGTCTAGGTTTTTCTCATTACAACATTTTTTCACTCATGTTTTGAGTGTAACATGATATTTTGTGATTTAAAATATTTGTACTTGATGTGCTGTAATGTAGCATGAGAGTTTGTGATTGAAAATATCTTAGGTGAGTACTAGGCTTGTTGCCCTTGTGGGCTATTTTAAGCCTAGTCAATTTCCATTCAAAAGATGAGAAACAAACCCTGTTCCCTATATCCGTAAAGTTAACACCTTAACCATTATATCAACCTTCACCCTGTCTTGATTTTTGAAATACTGTGATTGTAGAGCTTTTCTCTCTAGGCCTCCATTGAAAATGATCACTTTGTGGCCCAGTAAGATTTTCCCGGTAAACAAATGCGAAATAATAATAATAATAATAATAATAATAATAATAATAATAATGCTGTACAGAAATAAGAAATTGTACTGCAGAAAGACATTCTAAACTTGCTGGTTAGTTAGCATGCTCCTGTTCCCACCCACTTTTTTTCCGTGAGAATCATGGGTAATAGCAGAGTTATCTCATCTTCTCACAAGCGTCTCATTTTCTTTTTTGTTGGAGGAATTAAAGACAGATGGCAGCATTTAACCCTTGAAGCATGGGCCTTTTTTTTCAGATTTGGAAGCCACACATGACCAAGAAAAAGATTCTCATAGCAAAAGGGTGACCACTCAGCCAGTGAAATTCCACTAATAATTCTCAAGGTGATTGACCCGGAATGTAACCCATAATTCAGCTGCCACCATTACATACATCATATAATGGATCTCAGACATCTATCAAGAAACTTGAAGGTAATGGCAATGATGCTGACATAGAGCCAACTTTGCCAGAAGGGGCAGAAGTGGTAGATGATAATTTAAAAGATTTTTTAGATTCATTGCAAGGGGACTGTACATCTAGAATTTTTGATTTGGTATTAGAAAGAAACTATGGGTCCAAGTGCTTCATAGCTACCAGTACTCCTCAGGCATCTCAGCAGTCCAGCTTGGATCACTCAACATCATCAAGGACAATACAAATTCAAAATACTCCTCTTCCCTCCATTGAGAAGGTCATGCCAAATGAACCAGACCTTAAAATGGTGCATATTTTGGATCCCGTGGCAACTGTCAAGTATGTGAGGTCCACAATTCTTGGTTCACATATTACAGTACATGTTCCTTTGAATATTAAAGTTAAAGCTATTTGTATAGACATCTTCAATTTAATTGAAACAGCAATCATTCAGAGGATTTTCAAGGATGAGAACTCCAAAGATCTTGTAGTCACTGCTGCTCTAGGTACAAAAGTCTCCATCAAAACCATAGCTAGAAGTTGCAATAATTGGGTTTTAAAATTTGCTGTATGTATGGCCATCCTTATTGAAAACTATACTAATCAGGATCTTCATCTTTTAGCTTATTTTCTCTTGATTACTGAAGCACACCTTATCTATGGAGGGAAAGGGTCAACTTGGTCATGGAATCACCATTAGTTTAGGAAGTTAAAAGCAATGAGAAGTACCATAGGTGGATCAATGATACCTGACATTTTGACTAGCATCATTCTTTATAAGCCTTACAACCTGGAAAGTGGCAACTCATCAGACAACCAGTTAAAAGTTAAATACTGCTGGCCTTTCAGTAATGGGAAATGTTCATGGCCTGCTTGCAGGTTCACTCACCTTTGTTTCCATTATGGGAAGAATTGTTCAGTGACTGTGTGTTAGTCAAAATTAGGTCAACCTACTCAGAACTGTAGAGCAGTTTTAAATGAGAAAGTTTCTATCTCAAGGCAGGATGCTTTCTTGAAGACAGGTATGCTCTCAAGGCATCATATTCCCCAGTAATGGCCAATAACCTTGCAGCTGAACTACTTTCTACCCCAACAAACATGTTTTCTCATCAAAGGCTGCTTATCAAGTTTTGCCATAGGGTCTTCTGTTTCAATGGATTCCAATACAGTTAAAAAAGCTATCTTCAATCCAAGTGAATGAACTCAAAGTCTGTAAATTAATTGAGGAGGGGATCCTCAAAGTGAGGGTGGTTGGCATCTTCTCACACCCCCTGTGGCCCACTTGTACAATTCCCCCTTTTGGGATGGTCCAAAAAAGAAGAAAAGGAATTCTGGTTAGTTCACAATTTTTCTCTCACCCCACCAGTTTACTTGACAATGATTTTATCAACAGACAGCAATGCAGAGTACACTATTTGTCCTTGGATCAAGCTGCACAGGTCATCATGGAAGTTTCAGATCTGGAGCTTTTCAAATTAGACAGTCAGTCTACCTTCCACCTTCTTCACATTGGAGAGGAGGATTGGCCTGTGTTGCGCTTTTCTTTTAACAACAAGTTCTTTTTTGACAGGGCCCGGCCCATGTACTGCTCTTTAGCCTGTTCAGTTTTTGGAACTTTCCGTTCAGCCTTACATTGGTGTTGGCATTAGTAGACTGCAGTGCAAGTTGCCATTCATTATTTAGACAATTACCTAATAATAATTGAATGGAGGGGATGCCATAGAGGGCATGATAATTTTTTTGCAGCTATGCTGTGAATAGGGTATAACTTTGACTACTGAAAATGTGGCCCCATCCATTGCCTTTTTGGGTCTAGTGATCAATATTACAGCTTCTGCCTTTAAATTCCCTACTGACAAGTTGCAATATCTAAGCTCCACAATTAACACATTTCTTAAAGTTGACAATGTTAGAGTAAGCAAAGTTATGCAGCTGCAGAGGCTTCTTAACTTTGAGTGCAGAGTTATTATCTCAAGTAGGACCTTACTCAGATATCTATCCAATTTGCTAAAAGGTAGGAAATGAAACAACCATTTGGTATGTATTACTTGTAGGATCACAGGGAATATCTGATGGTGGAAGATCTTTTTGCTCCAGTATAATGGGGGTCACAATTTGGCAAAGGCACTGGGTTTCCTCCAATGAAGTTCTGCTTTTCACTGATGCAGCAGCAGGGTGAGGGATGAGTGACTATTTTCAAGGTAGATGGTTTATGGTCAAATAACCTGTCTCATAGTCTGATGAAATGAAAAGGGACATCACCTTCCTAGAAATTCTGTCATTGTTGGTTGCAACTATGCTTTGGAAATAATTTTTTTCCAACAAGAGGGTTTTATTTTATTCTGATAACCAAGCAGTGGTCCAAGCCCTCAAATAAAGTCTTTGAAGTCTAAGTGACATTACTTAATTTTATGTTGTTAGTCTTCTTTAGTTTGCAGGTCCATTTAAACCTTTCAAGTCCTCACGTACCAGGAAGGGACAATGGCATAGCTGACAGATTATCCCACTTCCAACGTTCCAGCTATTATCAATTGTAATCAGATTTGGCTCCACTGGGGGTACACACTCCTCTAGACATTTTACTGGGAAAGCTCACCCAGACTCTGCCACAACTTGATGTTACGGCAAGGTTAGTTGTTTTTTGCATTCTTTTTTTGTGGGGGGGTGGTATTGCGTCATTGCCTTCTTCTATCTTGTATATTGTGAATTATTTTCTTTACATGTTTTACTTATATTCTGTTTTTAATTTAAACTGGGCAAGAGATCCCAGCTGTGTCTCTTGTGAGTCACACAACAATTAGAACAGGCCAATTAAGGTCAATACCTATGAGTGTATTTGTGGTCATCCATCCATTGATCTAGGTTGTGATTGAAGAGGGTCAGAGAGGGGTTCTGTTTCATTTGAATTGGAATCCTTTTCCAGATAAGTGGCATTCTCTGGGAGGTATATCTATCTCTACAGCATGACCTGTTCATGTCAAAGGCTAGGTTAAGATCCCTGGAGTGAGTGATCCTCATGCAGTTTGATATACAAATGTGTAGCATTTCCATCAGGGTGAAGTCATAAACTGTCCTGTAAGCCAGGCACAGGTCACCCCTTGGCAACATTAGCAACCTGTAGGATACAGAATACAGTGACTGGGTTTTTAGTATTTCCATGTAAAAAAAATGGTCCCAGGACCAATCTCCGAGGAATTCTGCTTGTGATTGGCCTCTTTGTAGAGATGGACTCCCCAGTTCTAACTTTCTGGGTCTTGTCTGTGAGCCAGATGGCTATCCACTAGGTAGCATATGGGTTTGTACCAGAAGCTCAATTGCATTGTCCTGTTTGAGTAGCCTTTAGGTATATTTATTTTTAGTGTAAATCGAAACACCTCCACCTTTAGTCTATGTCTTTGTAATAGCTGGCCTAAATGTGTTGAAGGCATTATAACCTTCTATAGTTGCTGTGCTCTCCTAGGCTTTAAACCATGTCTTAATGATCACATTGTCTAGGGTGAAGAGAGCTTATAGAGAGTGGAGTTTTTTGTTTAGACTCCTAGCATTGAGCAGTAATTGGTTTTTATTTGCTATGTCGGAAGTACTTTCAGCTTGGCCTTGCCTAATAAAGGTACTATGAGGGACAACAATGTTTTAGCTAATTATTGAGAGCCTAGGGGGAGTGATGCTGACCATCCCTGGCAAAGCAGATTGGTTTGTTGACCATCTACTTTCATGCTAACAAATATTGCACCCCCTTAGAATGACACCAGGAAACCAAGCCAATTATGTACGCCATCTTTTGTTCATATTGTGGCATAATCTTTGGAGAAGGTAAAATGTTGCTCAGTGTTAGACTCATACCAGCCTGGGACACATATTTCAAGAGCTCCATGATGTCTCTCTTAAGTAGTCTAGGGAGGTGTGTCTCAGGTCATTTACACACACATCAACTTGAGGTACAATGACCTGAGTGCATGTGTAATGTGGTGGATCCTGACCCCCGATAAGCAACCGACCATGACTTTATCCTTACTCAGGCTGGTGAAAGAGACATCAGTGTGTTTCAGAATGGAGTCGCTATTGACCAGAATGTTGGATTGTGTGGTGGATTGCCTTATGGGCTTAGAAGTAGATGCTCCGTAAGAGTGCTTTCAGGGCTGATGAGTGTATTTGTTATGTGTACTTCATCTAGGAGGACTTTAGGGTTTAGAAATGTTACACTTAAGTGTCTCAGCATATGTAGGTCTGTGTGTCTGCTTTGAATTGCATGTGGTGGGTGCAGCTTGTGTACTACTGACAACCTGATTGACATTAGGACTTTTTTTGTGAGAGTTTTACCTCCAGTGACATTCAGTAAATACATCTCATGCATACCATATCAATTTGTTTGAGAATTAACAGACTGTATGTAAATATTAGACCATTTTTGCATGCCTCAGGATGCCCATATCCATCAAGCTGGTAACAGAAATAGTGGGAACCATCATACCCATGACAGCAGACCCTATTTCATTGATTAGATGGTTTGAATGAGAATATAAAGTAATGTCAGGAGTATCCAATGTACACCTCTGGGCCAGTGCTTGTCATTGCAATCTAGTTATCCTGTGTGCTACTAGATATTGATTAAATTTCAGTGGTGCTTTTACAGGAAAAATGTCAACTCAAAGTGTCTGCATACATACAGGACACTGTCAAACACTTGAAGGAAAACTAATAAGTAGACCCTGATGATTTAGGGATGAAGTATTTAGGCAGATATTATGAATTTAGTTTAGAAAGCACCAAATAAAGCAGTACTTACTGAAAAGAAAGAATTAGCTTGTGAAGAATGATGAAATGAGGGGAGTCTCATGAATGGTTGCTGCCTGGCTACTACTAGTGCTGGTCTCATCACAGCCCCTCTGTAAGACTGGGATACAGTACTCCCTTGCTACTTCTCTCAACAGAGGCAAAACAGTAGCACCAACCACAATATGAGAAGCAAGTCTCAGGATCTTTGCTGATCAACTTGTCCCAGATGATGCAAGGGTCTGTAGGCTTGTTGTAGCCTCTTCCTGGCAGATGCCTTGAAGAGCAACCAGACCAATCAGGAAGGTCAAACACAGACACTCACTGCCCAATCAGAAATAGTACTGAATCAATGCACTCTGTTCCTTCTCTCAACAGGAACAAAATATAAACACAAATTCCAAGCTGGCATCTATGAAGCAGTTATTAGGCTTTCTGGGGATCAGAATTCTCCAGAAAATAATGTCCTTCTCTCACTGGCAGCAAAACAGAAGCACTTATCCCAGGATGGCTACTGAGAGGCAGAATGTGGTCTCTCCAATTATTGCTGGTCTTGGAGTAGCTGTTGCAGAGTTTAAAGGTAAGATGAAAAAAATGTGTTACTATCCTAAGAGCTGCAGTGTGCACTAAGCAGTTAGATATGACAGAAGGGATAACTTAAGCTTTAGCTACCAAGCGGAAAGCCACTAGGTTTTAAAGAACAAGATAGATGGGAAGGGGTGGGCACTTTTTACTCTGGTTCTATGGAATACAGTGGGATGGCCAATAAATTGAAATTGCCAAAGGGGAGTGAATTCATGAAGTTATAATTTGTATCTATATCACGTTATCGAAATCTTACTACATCGAATAACTAAAGGTCGACCTCTTGTGATCGACGTAATAAAACATTGAATAACGTTTAAAAAACAAAAAAAACAAACAAAAATAAAAACCAACTAGCGTAGCCCCCGTACGGAGATTTCCGTTTACCTGCATGATGTTCTGCGCTTTCGATGTTATTCGGTCGACAATATCAGCTTTGATATTGTCGGCTTTCGACATCGTGAAGTAGACCCTTATAATTTTGCTCTTACAACAGCCAATGAAAGAGGAGAGGGAATGAGATATGTAGTCAAATTAACATAAGGGGCAGGCAACTAGAAAGACAGTTGAGTTTAAAAACACAACAGCACCAGGGTGGAAAGGTAAGGAAAAACTTAATTTCTGTATGACTCACAAGAGAGACATCTGTAGTCTCTTTCTTAGTTTAAATATGCAATTAAAAGCAAAATGGAAGTAAAACATAGCAAAAAGAAAATAAATTGCAATATAAAAAAAGAAGTCAATGAAGCAATACAAAATACAAGAAAGCAAAAACAAACTAACCTTTCCCTCAAAGCAAGTTGTGGCAGAGTCTGGGTGAGCTTTTCTAGTATTGACAGGTATGTAAGAGTTGTGGTTAAAGGCAATTTTTTTTTAATGACAAATGTGTTAAGACCCTAGTTTGGTGGTCAATATGTTACCAAAGAGTCGTGGTTACAGGCAATTTCTTTATGGGCAAATGGGTTGTTAAGTCCCAAGTCTGGTGGTTAATGTTATCTACCTGATGAGGCATGGTGTACACACACAGGCTGTAGTTGCAGGCTGGAATCAGTTGGTAATGCCAATTGGCTGCCTTGGTTACCTCATGGTTATGACTTGTTAATGTTCACATGTTATGTTGACTATCATCATTATGCTCAACCCCTTTTTTTCCCAGTTTCTACATGGGGTCAGGGTGTCATGTTAACTGTTGCCATCTCTCTCAATTCAATGATACACTGCTGCCTTCTTTGACACTCATGCCTGACTGTCATAGATCTACTCTCACACAATCCATCCACCTGTTTGCTGGATGCTCTTATTTCCTCTTACTTTCTTCCTGCCTGTCCCAAATCTTCTTCACCAGATTGTCTTCTGCTTTTCTGCACATATTCCCAGACCACTGTAATTTGTTCTCTTTCATCTTTTCTGCAATTGGGGCTACTTTGGCTTCTGCTTTTATCTCCTCATTTCTTTGTCTGTCCCACAGAGTGCAACCTACCACCCGCACTTCATTTCCATCACCTCTAGCTTCCTCATCTGATCTGCCTTTACTGCCCAGGTTTCTGTGCCATACAGTAGTACTGGTTGCATCAATGTTTCTACACCTAACTTTTTAGTTTCTCTGGCATTTTTCTGTCATACACTACATCTGACACTCAATGCTAGTTGGCTGCAGTTCCTCTGATTCTAGAATTGACCTCTTCATTCAGATTTCCCTTCTCCTCAATCACCTCTCCCATATACTTGAAGATGTTAACCTGTTCCACTGTCTTCTCTTCTATCTCAGTTCTCAGCTTTTTCTGATCTCCCCAATTTGCTGCCATTACCACTGTCTTATCTTTCTCCATCCCATGTGCGTTCAATTTTGTATTCCGTTCCCCTATCATGTGCTGAAGTTCTTGCTCAGCATCTGCTTGTAATGACACATTGTCTGCATACAGCAACTTTGTTGATCTATTCCCTCTGATGTGTTTGCTAGTGTAGTCCATCACCAGTGTGAACAGCAGTAGGCTCAGAGCTGAACCTTGATGTACACCTTCTCCCACTGGGAACCCCTCTGTGAGACTCAACACTGATGTTCGTACTTAAGTCATTGGGTCCTTATACATAGCATGCACAAATGCTATTAATGTTTCTGGGACTTTGAACCTCCACACTACTGCCCAAATCAGCTTCTGTGGGACCTTGTCATATGCTTTCTCTACATCTAGGAATGCCCAGTTGGACTCTTTCCTCATTTCTAGTGTCTTCTCAACTATCTGCCTCACTGCAAACACTGGGTCAATTCTACTGCATTCTGATCTGAATCAGAACTACTCATATGCCATCTTACTTTCTGTCTATCCATATGTTAATCACCCTCTCCTGAACTTTCATGGAACGTGATAGGAGTCTGATACTTCTGAACTACCCACAGTTGTGGATGTCCCCTTTGTTCTTGTACACTGGCACAAGTCTGCTTATTCTCCAGTCATTTGGGATATGCCTTTCTCTCCACACTGCTATGAGTACCCTCAGAAGTCACTTCTCCCTTATGTCACCCAGCATCTTTACCATATCTACTGTGATCTCATCTGAGTCTGTTGCTTTCCCTGACTTCATTTTCCATAGTGCTATTCTTACTTCTTCTAGGCTGGGATCCTTGTCTTCTCTCATTGTAGGCTGTGTCTGGGGTACAGCTTCTGTTGGGGCTTGGTGTATGCACTTGGACTCCAGTTGAAGGTCAGAATGAGCTTTGTGGCACCAAGTGGCTGACTTGTTAACATCATTGTTATGACTTGTTAATATTTATATGTGATGTTGACTATTGATCTTTCATTGTATTTATTTTAAAATTAACTGGGCTCAAAGGCAAGATTGGTGTGTCTTTTTTATTATCTCAAGAGGCAAAAATTCATAATTTATCATATAGAAAATTGATTGAATTTCTTTTTGCTGAGATAGAGTTCTTTGGGTTGCAATGAGTTTCAACCAATCCATTGAATCCAACTTCAAACAATTCCTTTCTAAATCATGGATTCTCTAGGTAGGAAGTAATCTATTTTTCAAGCTAGGACTCATGAAACTGGTTTCAGTGATTTGGGTCTTGCATGTTTGCAGTGCATTGAGACCTGATGATAGGTGGCCTAGATAGATATAAGGGAACCAGAAAATTGTTTTTTTTTTTTTTTTTTACAAAAAAGCATTATTCCCCTTTAAAACAGTTATGTGTGTTCTTCTTGTTATTACAAAATAATACAATATGCATTATTGGAAATCCTGTATCCCAATTTTAAAACATACGTTAGTGGCATATTCAGGCAGACACTAAGTATGCCATGGTGTATATAGTTTCAAATAATTTATTCATTTGGTGAATGAGATATGGTAGATGTTTCTTCAATTTATTTTGTTTAATCTTGTAGTTGGTTACAGTTGCAGGAAGGGGAAGCTATAATATGAAATTGCTATGTGATTTCAAATATCCTGACTGTACACTTACCTCTACATATTGATTTTCTTCAGTATGCACACTTTTTTACAATACAATGCAATCAGATGCTTGCTTCTGGGTAAATTAGGATGTCTATCTGTTAGAAAAAAATATTAAGACTATGAACTGCTAATGAGTTTTACATTGTAATCTAGGATTTGATTCCATCAACCATTTCCTACAATGTGACTCTGAACAAGTCACTTAACCAGGCAGTATGCCTTGCCCATGGCCAGCCATGAAAAGAAATCCGTATCTGGTTGCTTATCTTTTGCAAATGAGTAGATTTAAAAAATGATAAACAAAAAATAATCATTAGGTTACTTTTGGACTTGGTGGCAAAGAAACTCAGTTTGCTCCAAATTCCATGCTTACCTTAAAAATTAAACTGAGTTTCATAACATTGCTGATTGCTCCCTGCATGATATTTATTCATATACAGATGTTATGTTTTTCAGGGTTACAGACTTGTAGGTGCCAAACCCAGCAATCATAGAGCATAAGTTGAAGAATGTCTCCAGAGGACGAGCTTAGACCCCTTTGTTGGAGCATAGTAGTCAGTGTCAATGTTAAACAAATCATTTGGAAAGCTAGAGAAAGTAGTGTTTCAGTTTGTCTTAGATAAAACAACAACAGCAACAAAAAATAGAACATTTAACATGTACAGAAGTCAAAAGTATAGATGTCCTAGGGTTTCTAGTTATGTTGTCATAGCATGAGGATGATTTAACCTATATGTAGCAACTAAACTAAAATATTAAATCTAGCATTTAAAATGACTGGGCCATGTGGCACAGAGGAATGAAGTTCTGACTATAATCTTGATGATCTCTGTTGGAATAGCAGTTTAGGTTCTGGAGGGTTCAAGCCAGTAGGATGCCAGTCAACAGATAATGCTGACTTACCCATTCATGGCTTGCCACTTGGATGACACATAGAGGAGATGTTGGGTATTGCACCCACAGCATACAAGCCTATAGAGCACAAGCAATCAAAATTGCATTACATAATGCCAGAAATTCCAGAAATCATATGCTTGCACCCACCATGTAGTCAGGGAATACATGTGATAAATGGCTGTCACCTCAACTGGATGTGCCTGACTCCATCCCTGAGAGAAGAAAGCATGGCATAACTTTCAATGGGATTGTCTGCGTGCCCAATATCTTGAGGTATACTAAGTGAGTCCATCAGCAGACTCTAAAAGCCTACCATAGATACTACCCCACAAACAATTAGAAGTTGTCAAATGAAGCATATGGGACATTCCAAGGAAGCATACAACCCATTTGTTTAAACTGGTCTTACATCATAAAATTACATATGACAGAGTTTTCCAGTAGTCCTAGCATATATACAGTTAAGACAATTGCACAGACTGGTTCTTTATTTGATTACCATTAGACTACAGGGAGAATAATGGTAAGTACTGCATCTCTCAAATTAAGGTAAGTTAGCTGTTCTATCCCTCTTGCTGAACTATCAGCAGCTGAATCTAAGTCTGGCAGTTCTGTGGCAGAACCCAGTGGACTCAGCTGCTTGGGAGAAGTAGCAAGTTCGTTACTTGCTCATGAGGTGTCAGGACCCTAACTTATCTTTAAGTGAGATATGTCACAAAAGTTAGTTTATGCAGTCTATACTGTCATTAATAAAGGGAAGGGGATAATCATATTACAGTATGGCAACATCATATAACAACGGAGGAGGATTTTCCAGTTTGTAAGCATTTGTAGTCTGTATTTCTCTTATATCCCTTATAGAAGTCCCAACGTTTTATGCAAGACTTAGAAACTTCATTTGTTGGAGGTGGTAGGACTGGCATTGTAACATTGCTGCATACTAGTAAAACCTGATTATTTCCATTATATGTAGATCTCCTCAATGCTACTTAAAGTGGTAGGAGTAAAGTTTTGTATGCCTTTAGAGTTGAATCCTTTAGTAGATTGCTTTCATAGAATTATCTTTACCTGCCCCTGTTGAAGCGTGCTGGGGAGTTCCAGTCTAGGAGAGTTAGGCCAGGCAAGAATCGAAGGTATCAGGGAGTAAGCACTAGTCATGTATGGTTGGCAGGGGTGTGCAAAAGCAAAAATAAGCTTTGAAACCAGTTTCCCCTTTTTTATTGAAAACTAGGAGGATCTGATAAGAAATTTTGGGGAAACACAAATGACAAAACCCATAGCCACCTCAGGAAGTAGAAGACAGTTTGTATTGCATGTACTGATCTCTGTACATTACCATTATTATTATTATTATTATTATTATTATTATTATTATTATTATCTTAATATTTTGCTAGATTTCTTTAGTCTCCTTCCAGCCTTGCAATTTAAGTTGTATTCACTAATGATGTTATTACTGTTTACAATAACATTATTTAAATCTTTTCTTTTTAAGTTTCTATATGGAATAGGTTTACTCATCAGCCAACTGGTCTGCTTTCCTTTGTAACTTCTATTATTTTAGCTAAAACTTTCCCTCGGATTCATGAAGCTCGGCGCAAGGCCGGTGTAAGGCCTGCTCCAGCCATGTGGCGTATAAATGGTGTAGTAGCACCATATGCATATTAATGAAGGTGCGCTGCCACCACATACACGTGCATAGGACACGTGCGCGAGTGCATGGGGCATTACTAAGCTGCGCCTGGAGGCGTGTCAATGTCAGCTGGCGATGAGCAACCTAAACTGCTGAATATTGTAGCCTGCCTGCAATAGTAATCGCACCTATCAGTATCCGTGGATAATGAAACATATGCAAAGCATGCAAGACAGTTCCCGGCCACACAAAATGGAGAACCAAACAGAAATGCACGCAACACAATATGAGTTTCCGTCCATGGAACAAATTATATTTAAAATGTGTGTCCGTAATGTACTGCACTGTCAGTAGTTATACCCAGTGGAAGTGAAATGCATCATGTCAGCGCGCCGCCAATACACACGTCTAGCCCCATGGGCATGGTCACCAGCAGTCCCACAGTGGTAGTGATAGTACACAGCTGGGCAGTTGTGACTATATAACAACCATAAAGAAACCTGACAGTCCAAATTGTATACCAAACACACACAAACATATGTATATTAAAATGTGCTATACACATGAACAGGAACGTAACCGGCACATACACACAGGATGCTATATGCGGAACTGGGATATCCAAAAGCAGAACCCATGCATGCAAATGCAATACACAACAACCCCTGTATAGCACATAACCCGCACCCATGTCCGAATGTCCACCAAATCCAGCTACCAGCCTTGCGCAGCTGTACACCTACACATAGCGAGTATTCCCCATATGTAGTAGGAAGTATCATCCTAGGCAGTGTCAGGATTGCAAATATGTATCCCATGTTTGTAAACATCCCATCACAGTTACATAAATCCAAATGCCCGTGCATTCATGTTTCGGCAAAATGTGTGTACATCCCGCGTGGGATAAGTAACCTGTTGAAACCCCAGAGTTGTTTACTCACCACGGTGTCCAGTACTGTACACATCTGGACAAAACATGTATGTGTAGTCATGGTACTGTTCAGTGTCTACACAGGCATGCAAAACATACTACGCAGGATGGAACAGCTGTCCACCACGCAGGACTCCCCACTAGGGTTGCCACCTGTTCAGATGCCCAAGGTGGGACATCTCTTGTAGAAATGTGAGAATTTGCAGGATAAAACATACCCCCGGCCAGTGCAAAGGACAGAATTACACTTGTTTGCCAAGATAAAAGCTTATGTCATAGCATGTGAATAGCTTATGCTAACCCAAATAATAGTTATGTGTTTCAGATACAAAATACCTGTATCAAGCAACTATTAAAGAAAATAAGAAATATACCTGTGTCTTAAAATCACAGGACACTTGCCATGTCTTAGGTGTCATTGCAGGACACAACTGTCCAAAGTGGGACTTCCCCTCGCAAAGAGGAAGAGGTGGTAACCCTACTCCCCACTGAATTATCGACAGTATATATTCAACCCAATAACATACCGACACCACCAATCAACTTATTACAGTAACAAAATCTGGACAAAGCCTAAAATGATGGGTGGACAAATAGGGATAGATGTAAGTACTGCTCTCACAAACTTCGAAAGTTCACAGAATAATAGTATATACATTAGCATGAAATGTTGTGAAGGATGTGGGGTAGTCCCCGAGTATTACAGAGGTCCGTACATTCTTACTGTAACAAACATTCACATATGTTTACTGTACTACTGCATACCTGTAGTTAATTCATAGCTAATTCATGTCCAAAATAATACTCCTCGTATGAATGAATACAGGAAATAGTCAAATGTGAATGTGAACACCACTCACCGTGGATAATGCATTGTAACCACCCCCACCCATATTATATAAGCTGCTGACAGGTGCCCAAACACCTGTATCTGTAAACACAGGTAAAATAATGTGAATGGGAACACCAACACCATGGATTATGTATTGTAACTACCCCCACCCATATTATGTATTGCCAACATTATAAGCTGCTGACAGGTGCCCAAACACCTGTGTCTGTAAACACAGATAAAATGTTTAAAATGGACAAACTGTCCATGTGCTTTGTCTGACATTTGAACACGGTCAGGTCAGTTCCATTCACCAGGCAGACAAGCCTAAACCCAGATCACCACATGAACACCCTGACAATTAAAGACTTGTATGTGTCAGGACTATAAGCCTTGGGGTTCTGAATATCCCTGCAGTGATGAAATATGCAGCTTGGGTCCAGAGCAGTAGGGAATAGGGAATGTGTAATATGTAGTACCGCATTTTTCCCAGCAGGAGAATGGATGCCTGTGTCGTAAGTGAAGCTGTGAGGCATATGTTAATGTAGCTATGCTCTATGGGTATGCATATAAATGAGTCAGAACACCAAATGTATAGTGGTTACAGCATCCGGCCAACGTGAATGCAGTCCCAGTTCAACTACGACTACAGCACATATAATGTTAAAGTGTAATGAATGCATCTGTGCTGTACAGACATTTAAATATGTAAAGGTGAACGTGTGTTTCGCATATGTCCGTTAACCGGATTACAGATATTTTACTGGTACTGTCACAAGTAATAAAGCCCACGTAAGCACAAAGACTTAGTAAACATATGTAACCCAAAATAAGGATATGCATGTGCGCCTGCGCGTAACCCACAATAAGGAAATGCAAGTGCACCTGTGTGTATGTAATCCGCTCACAGCATAGCAAATTAATGCTGGTTTCTACACGTAATGTCTATATATGGATATATACATTTGTGTATAGATATATATATATATCCACAGACTTAAACTAAATAAATATATGAAATAAAGAATGTACAGACACACATATATATATATATATATATATATATATATATATATATATATATATACACTCAAACACATACAACATCAAATGATATATACCTAACAAACATATAAACAAATGTCCTCGTAGATATAACACATGTACATAAATAGGTTACACAATAGCCAGTATGGATACACATAACAGACATGCAATTAAGGTAAATACACTGCTGCTCTCAAAACTACTGCCCGGAAAGTATCAGTGTGCCAGATCTGTAAGTCCTACTCTTTAAACATGGATATAGGTGTCCTTTGCAGGACTCCAAAAATAGTGGATCTATAAACGCACTGTCCTGTAATGATTGCTGCAAAGAAGTGTCATCCGCAACTACAATATAGCTGTACATGCAACAGTAGCTTGTGCAAGTGTAATAACACATGGGTTGACAGAATGTAAGACATATGTACCGACATGCGGAGAGTGGATAGTGCTTAGAAGTGTCGTTATACTTTATTATCGCTCACATTAAATATGTGTTATGACTACTGTGGAGGGGTGTCAGGTCTGGGAATCATGGGTATGCAATAATGGGCCTAGGTGCCTAGGTGTTGGTTGGCACAGATTTATGAGGTCCACCCCATGGGAGTGATTAATATACCTATGTGGGTATAGCAGATGCCTGTAACTTCCTAAAATGAAGAATCCATCTACTGGATATCGTGTAAACTATTGGGGGAAGACGTAGGGAGTTATATTAGTGTCGTGTAAGCAATTATCATGGACGTACATGCGTACAAATAAGATGGCAACCATACCTCTCAATCAGAATAAGACATCTGGACAAAGGCATTTTATAATAAGTACAAATAGGCAACATCTCAAATATTCCTCTTACAAAGTCAGAACGTTGATAGAATAATGGATCAGTCAATAATATGAATGTTTTGAGGGTTATTAATTGTAAACAATAAATGTCTGTCATTATTGTCTAACCCCACAGTCCCAAATGACTTCCCACTAAATTACCAGAAAGGCACAATATTATTAAAAAAGGAACAAGATCAGACGTCTAAGTTCAGGACATTTACCCAAAATGTGTACAGTTGAGAGGTATGAAGGTAACCCTGACCTAAATAAATGTACAGAACTAGTGCAATTAGGTGGACAGGTGTGAAGAAAGACGTGATGACAAATGACAAAACATGTATAAGTCAAAAGCATGTACCTCGACAAATCTGGATGAATACTAATGCCCTGTGATAGTCAATGTGGAAGGTTAATAGAAACAACATAAATGTGTCCCTCAGGGTGCTATGCAGCGTCCCCGATACAGTGTTCAGTCTCCCACACACACATGTGAGTTCTGCCACTGACGGAAAGTGCAAATAACGGCGAACACATAAGGTAGATGATAGCAGAATATGTTTTGATCAGCACCTTTTTGCTTTCGTGAGGAACACAACACTCTGGGTGGGTGTGTCCTACAAAAGGAATGTAATGGCATCTGGCCTGTGATTTCTCCATATATTGTGTGTAGTGGTGTAATAAAATGACATATCTTGTATCAGAAACAGATACATGTTATAGGAAACAGTATCATCAACTATAACACTACAAGACAAATCTGAAGGTATGAAAAGTGCTGAAGTAGTCAGTTTAGTATTGACCGCAGGTATGTGTGGACTTGTCAAATGTCACACCTGTACATATAGTTCCTATAGGGCTGTCACCTCTACAAATGATGAAAGTGGGAGGTGCTCTGTAGAAATGACAGACGTAGCAGGTCAAAACATACCTACAGCCATGCTTACTCCACAAATAGACATATTAGCACACATCAAAGCTTAGGCCAGGATTCACGAAGCTTTGGTCGGTGTACGAGTAGAGCAAGGCAAGATGTCCGCCGAGCTATTCAGCAATATCCTGTAGGGGCTTGTAACACAGCCCCTCAAATGAACATTGCACGGACAATGTTAGGATATGCAAATTACCCGATTTGTAGGTGAAAGTTATGCAAATGATGTAAAATATGTGATACATGAAACAGTAAGCTGTCTGTGCAAGAGTAGAGGTATGTGCAGAAATGTACACGGATGTTAACGGAGTAACATTCTGCAAGCAGCTAAACGGAGCAATGTCAACTGCAAATACAGGATGGTTTAGTTGAAGAAGCTTGCCAATGGCCAAATATAAGGCCAGTGGCATGTATTCCCATTGGAAATTAATAAAACTCCAGTTGTCCTCCCCCAATCTCCAGTGTTTAAGCATAGCGCAGCGGCATGAGTACGCGCTGTGCATACAAAACAAGACAAATATGTAAAATATACATACAAATTGTAATGTCAGTTAAAAGTTATTGCGTCATGCAGGTGAATGGCAAGCTGAAGACAACATGGCTACTGAGTAGTGGTTGCTATGTGTAGAAGCGCACACTCAGAGATGTAACCAAGCATTAGTAGGCAATCCTATGCAATTGAGGCTGAGGATAGTAAAGCACAATTTGTCATGCCATATGGGCCAAGCCTCTACAGTGTAAGAGTAGGTTAAGGGGACTATCAGCGTAGAAGATAGGTGACATCATGAGTGTGTATGTATAAAACACTGTAATCTTATTGGAGCAGTGTGTCACATGTCTGCTGTCAGTGACTCATCAGTGGAAGAGTCATGTTATGATTTATCCTAGGTACGCCATGGATATCACTGAAGTTCCTTGCAAACCTGGTGAAGTCTGTTTGCGCTCGTGCAAGCCTGTAAGCCCAAGTAAGCATGTGTGCATGTGTGTCAGCCCGTGTGCGCGTCTGGAAGAATGAGTAAGCTACTGTAAGATTGTTGAAGCCCATGTAATGTTGTGTAAGCCAGTGTAAGTGTTTGTACGCATGTATAAGCCTGTGTGTGCACGTGGAAGCGGATATGCACTTCACTGTGCTCCTATGCGCGGCGCCTCTCACTGTGGACACAAACAGTGAAAAGGAAGGTAAACAAATAGCAGTAAGTTAACCAAGGAGAACTAGCACAGCTAGCAGGTGAAAACAATCAGACTGAGTATATTACACAGCCAGTACAGTAGGCCAGCACAGCACAGCACGTACAAATCTACAAACAGTAGTCCACCATGTTTTTCTCAGACACACTGCAACACTGTAGTATACTAAGAGAAGTGCAAACTGTAAAAGCTTAACTGAGACAACATAATGTTAGGGGCTGCCATTGCTATTATACGCCAACATATGCAACATGTGGAGGGTTGTGCCAATGTGAATGCTGCTCAGCATCACACAGTGAGTAGACGGAGAGGAGTGTGCAGGCACAGGGTAACCTACCAGGGGCTACATGAGCTGGAGATAGTAGAGTGCTATAGAGTGGACAGAGACCTCCTGCAGAAGATTGTGGATCTGTGCAGGCCATGTCTCACACACAGAACCAACAGAGGGAAACCTATCCCAGTGGAAACCAAGGTATGTGTTGCCCTAAGGATACCAGCAACAGGTACCTTCCAGAGATCAACTGGTGAAATGATGTGGATTTTACAAACATCAGCATCCAGGGTACTGCACCAGTTCATGAATGCCATGTCAGCACTTGTCAGTGATGATGTATATATCCCCAATTCCCGTAAGGTATTGGGCAGCAATATGTGTCGTTTCCACACAATAGTGGAATACCCTAAGTACTGTGTGCAATACACTGCACGCACATATGCATCAAAGCACCAGCCAGTGAGTGTGGTAGGGCCTACATCATCCACAAGGGCTTCCCCTCCATGAAGTGGTGGTTTGTGTGTGATGGCCAGCCCGTAATAATGAATGTGTGTGCTGGATGCCCTGGAAGCTGCAATGCTTCCGATTTGTGGCATCTGTCGCAGCTGTACAAAACATTTGACAATGGGGACAACCCTCATGGTCACCTAGTGGGGGATGCCGGATGTGCAGTTCAACTGTGGCTGATGACACACATCAGAAATGCACACACACAAGAACAGGAATGCCATAATGAGGCACATGCACATACAGAAACCTTACTCTAGCATGTGTTTGTGTCACTCAAGTCACAGTTATGGTGCCTGGACACATCTGGTGGAGCATTACCGCACTTGTCAACTACATGTATCAGAATTGTCTGTGGCCTAGGTCATCTGTGTCACACACACACACACACACACACACACACACACACACACACACACACATGACAGTTTATATACGGTGACTGTTCATATAAGTGTAATACTGCAGAACAGTTCAAACACAGCAAAGTATGTCAATAATGGACATTCATCATAGTTGTACAACCACCTTGGAGGATATGCATGCAGAACTCTCATTGCATATGTGATACAGTGATGTACTTCACAATACCATTGTAAATGCAAATATCAAATGACAAATGACATAGCACATATCTATATGTACACATTGTTACCCATTATACATATTATGGTGTAATACCTATGTGTTACTCTTGGTAAAGTATGTGTATTAAATGTGGATAAATGACTCTGTTTAGCCTTATAGGTGTACAGCATGGGTTGGATAACATGTATCTGTCTGTATGATACCCTTGTGTAGACTAACTGTGTCATGTGCAGAATGCATTCTAGGCCACAGTATGAATTCCCAGATGTGGACAGGAATATCCCTATTGTCTTTGCTTGTAACTAACATGGCTACATGTCAAACAGTAATGGTCCCAGCAATGTGTGGTGGTCAATACCAGTGCAAACTGGTATAGTATAGTACATGTAGGATCCACATGCTACTGTGTGTCCTACATGTGTGGGTCAGTTGTGAAGATATCATATAACAATTGGTCATTCAGACTGTTGAGGTCTTGTCTACTACCATAATGCAAAACTATGACAGATAGTAACAGTATCACCCACAGCACCGTGTAAAACCATAGCAATCACACATGTGTAGACAAGTACAACAATATGTGTAGTATAATGCATACTGGCCACCAATAGAAAGTATGATGTGTTAACAGTGTGACATACAGGGCATGTCACCATTCCAATGTGTCCACTATACATGTAGATGCAGACAGTGCATCTTCACCATGTTCACATATAGATACATGTAAATCTGTACTACACACATCACACACGTAATGCACACTCTGTAACACATGCTGCCAATACTACACACGTCAGTCAAATGGCACATGGATGGATAATACATCTTCAGAATTAACAGTGTTGTACACTATACTACATTGATGACCATAGCTGGAATGTATCATGCCTGCTTACATACACCTAGAAGGAAATCACACTTTGTGTTAACAACATTGTAACATTATTACAGTGCTATGAAGCCACCCTGTGCATCAGCACCATGTTAGTCTGTACCTGCATCAATGTTACACATTACAAGAGGTGGCACAGGTGTCATCATATGCACAGGGTATGTAGTTTCTTTTCCAGAGCCTGTCAGTGAACAAGCCAATCAACAGATATGCAATTGTGTGTGTGTGAGGGACAACAGTTTTTGCATGGCCCAATGTTGATGCAATGTGTATGTGTGTATGTGTAACCCCTAGCTGTTTGTTTTATGTGTGTCTCTGCATGTACACTGTTTCAGCATGTGTCAGCCATATACTGGAGGTTGTGGGACAGTCACAGACTGTACTTGCTAGGCTGTACAGATCGCCATTCCTGGCCATGGACACCCCTCCATGCATTCAACCATAGTCCAGTCCTGCACCTGGCAATGTATACACATACATACATGGGATCTGTATCACAACCTGTGGATAAACAGGTGTCAGTAATGTTAACCTGATTTGCATAGTATTGCCATGTAATACATATGTATATGAGCCATAGTCATCCTCCAAAGTAATAACCACTGCTGACTGCTGCTGAGATGTGCACATGACCATTTAAAGGTGCTGTACTATCATTGTTTTCAATGTCCCTAGTAATACCCAGCAACAAAATAACTGGTCACTACACAAATATAACCCAGGACCACTACAGCACACAGTATGTGCACTATCACAGAGCCATAGCACATTCAGATACATCTAAGGTGAACATGTACAGACAAAGCAGCACATTCAATAGTGCTAATATCCACATACATAACACACACACACACACACACACACACACACACACACACACCTGGAAGGGCTGGGAGTTGAACACACACCTAACTACTTTAACACACTACAGCAGTACACATTTACAGAACTCGCTACTGAGATTACTGAACATAGCACTCACAGAGGCATACTTCTAGGTGGGTGACATCATCTGCAAAGGCAAAGACACCGATAGGAAATGTATGTGTTTGAGGCATCTAAAAGCATTACTGTGTCCCCAGGCAGCTGGAAACCACATACAGACACACACACACACACACACACACACACACACACACACACACACACACACACACACACACTTGGAAGGGCTGGGAGTTGAACATACACCTACCTACTCTAACACACTACAGCATTACGCATTTACAGAACACGCTACCGAGATTACTGAACACAGCATTCCCAGAGGCATACTTCTAGGTGGGTGACATCATCCGCAAAGGCAAAGACGCCGATAGGGAATGTATGTGTTGTGAGGCATCTAAAAGCATTACTGTGTCCCCAGGCAGCTGGAAACACACACACACACACACACACACACACACACACACACACACACACACACACACACACACACACACACACACACTTGGAAGGGCCAGGAGTTGAACATACACCTACCTACTCTAACACATTACAGCATTACGCATTTACAGAATGCGCTACCGAGATTACTGAACACAGCACTCCCAGAGGCATACTTCTAGGTGGGTGACATCATCCGCAAAGGCAAAGACGCCGATAGGGAATATATGTGTTGTGAGGCATCTAAAAGCATTACTGTGTCCCCAGGCGGCTGGAGACACACACACACACACACACACACACACACACACACACACACACACACACACACACACACACACACACTTGGAAGGGCCGGGAGTTGAACATACACCTACCTACTCTAACACACTACAGCATTACGCATTTACAGAACGCGCTACCAAGATTACTGAATACAGCACTCCCAGAGGCATACTTCAAGGTGGGTGACATCATCCGCAAAAGCAAAGATGCCGATAGGGAATGCATGTGTTGTGAGGCATCTAAAAGCATTACTGTGTCCCCAGGTGGCTGGAAACACACACACACACACACACACACACACACACACACACACACTTGGAAGGGTCGGGAGTTGAACATACACCTACCTACTCTAACACACTACAGCATTACGCATTTACAGAACGCGCTACCGAGATAACTGAACACAGCACTCCCAGAGGCATACTTCTAGGTGGGTGACATCATCCGCAAAGGCAAAGATGCCGATAGGGAATGTATGTGTTGTGAGGCATCTAAAAGCATTACTGTATCCCCAGGCAGCTGGAAACACACACACACAACCACACACACACACACACACACACACACACACACACACACACTTGGAAGGATCGGGAGTTGAACATACACCTACATACTCTAGCACACTACAGCATTACACATTTACAGACCACGCTACTGAGATTACTGAACACAGCACTCCCAGAGGTATACTTCTAGGTGGGTGACATCTGCAAAGGCAAAGATGCCGATAGGGAATGTTTAGAGAGTGAGCGGTCTGAAAGCATATTACTGTCCCAAGGTAGACGTACACAAACACGGCAGTGCTGTCATCGGGCCAACTAAATATCTACGGAGCACTACAACACTAAATAGATACGGGATGCGCCACAAACAGTACACCCTTCGAGAGAGCAACCAGTGTGTTCAATGTAGGCATCCATCGTGACATTGAATTTGGACATCTGTTGCCTGGATGACCACCATGGCTATACAGGATGTCAATGGCCATGCCCACACACTTAGTATCACACGTCTGTTTGGAATGTACTGTTTGTCCATCTACACAATGGCATACTGGGCATGCTCACCCACTTAGCAGTTGCAAAGGGCCATCTTGCATGCACACGGAGTCTAACCACGGAAGGGCACAGTGTGGAATGTACTGTGTGTCCATCTACACAATGGCGTACTGGGCATGCTCACACATTTAGCAGTTGCAAAGGGCCATCTTGCATGCACATGGAGTCTAATCTCGGAAGGGCACAGTGTGGAATGTACTGTGTGTCCATCTGCATAACGGCGTACTGGGCATGCTCACACACTTAGCAGTTGCAAAGGGCCATCTTGCATGCACATGGACTCTAATCATGGAAGGGCGCAATGTGGAATGTACTGTGTGTCCATCTACACAACGGCGTACTGGGCATGCTCACACACCTAGCAGTTGCAAAGGGCCATCTTGCATGCACACGGTGTCTAATCACGGAAGGGCACAGTGTGGAATGTACTGTGTTTCCATCTACACAACAGCATACTGGGCATGCTCACACACTTAGCTGTTGCAAAGGGCCATCTTGCATGCAGATGGAGTGTACACACAGAAGGGCACAGTAAGGTATAACTGTCCTCATGCACAGGGCGGTCACACATGCAGTGACCTGTACATACACAGCTGCCGTCACAGCTGTCACAGGTGCAGGTCATACACGTACACACTGCAGTGTACACTGTAGCTGTCAAGTCAGCACCATGTCATCGGTGCAGCACTACACAGCCTTACGGTCCCACAACACCATGTGACACATGACCACTGGGATGTACAGCGGTGTACACCAGCTATGCAGAGTACACATGTACCAACAGGGATCCAACAGGTGTTATGCATTGCAATGATACCAGTATACATGAACAGGTCGGCTCAAGACATACCATGGCCCTTACACAGCTGTGACACCTGACTGTTGCTGTACACCAATGAACACACATCTGGGTATGTCATACATGTGATTGTGTGGATGTGTGCATGGACTGCACACACAACACATACATACATAGCCTTTGATGTACCTCGTGCATACCACTGGCCTAATCAATGCTACACAAGCGAATGGAAGGTGGGCCCATGTCTGTTGAATGCTCACACTACAGGGGGTAGCAGTGTTGACCGGGACACATACCCTTGTACTGGTCGCCTGTGACACCCGTGATATCATACCACAGTCCATGTGTTATGTAAGTCAACACACATGTCACATAAAGCTATCACAACAATGAATCAAACACATAAACACACAAAGTCATACTCGGAGGCTCTGAGCAAAAATTTACCTAAACAGCAGAGGCCTCCAAAGCAGACATCCAAGCAACTGCCACCTCATGACACACCACAGGCAACATATAAACCACAAAATCAGTGTGCAAAGCAGTCACAGCCCTTAAGGCCAAATACAACACCAAACATACTTGTCATAGGTGACTCCGTAGTCAGACACACTGACGTCCCACTCACCAGGCTGAACAAGGAGAGGGTCACAGTAAGCTGCCTATTGGGCGCTAGAATCTGCCACATAACACAAGCACTTAGGTCACTCCACAGCAAGTACAAATATAACACAGTCATTGTCCATACTGGTGTGAACGACCTGAGATGTACCTCCCTGGACTACATGAAAAGAGACATAGAGGAGCTCTCTGATTATGTAGCCCAGGCAGGTATGACCCTGACCCTGAGCAGTATCCTTCCTTCACCAAGAATGATGCCACAACATAGAGACAAGATGATCAGCTTTAACAATTGGCTTAATTTCTGGTGTCATTCAAAGGGGATCCAGTGTCTGTCTGCCTGGGATGACATGCTTGACAAGCCACACTGCTTATGAGGACAGCTTGCACCTGTCACCCCTGGGATTCCAGATATTGGCTAAGGCTCTTGCCACCCCCATAGTGCCTTTTTCAGGCAAGGCTCAAATTCTAAACCTACCACCCTAGAAAACAAAAATGGGAAGAAACTAAGGGTAATGCTGCTCAATGCCAGAAGTCTAAATCTCAAAATGCACGCACTCTAGGCCCTTCTCAGTATGGAGAACATCGATGTCTGTGCTGTGACTGAAACCTGGTTCAAGGCTCCTGAGAGCACCCCGGCACTATCAGGTTTTACCTCATATCATGCGTTCCGCCCCAAAACATGGACCACACCACAAAAGGAGGGGGTGTATCCATATTCATCAAGGATACCCACACCTCCAGGTTGGTGGCAATGCACGAAGCATCAGAAACCATCCAGGTGCAATTAACCATAGGCAAAACTGCTCTACAATTTGTAGCATGCTACAGGCCACCCTCTCAAACTCAGGAACCCCACACAGCCTTCCTGAAGACACTGGAGGGGATAAATGTATCTCCAAACACCATTATATTGGGTGACTTCAACTACACGAATATAGACTGGGAACATTACTCAAGCCCCAACTTTCTAGCCCAAAGGTTCCTGGAGTTCATAAATTCAAATGCCATGGAACAACTAGTCACCATTCCCACAAGAGGAGAAAATATACTAGATCTCATCATCACAAACATGGGGGCAAAATGCTCCACACCGGAAGTATATCCCTCATTGGTGAGATCAGATCACAAACTTATCTCACTGGAAATCCACATCCCGCCCCACCCCAAACAAAAAAGACCACAGTGAAGAACTTCTCTAAAGCAAACTTCACACTACTCAAGACTGGTGTGGTATCCTTCAAGGCCCCCGAGCCAGTGGAAACCACAACGCAAGCTGTGGAAGCCCTTACAAATGCCTTCTACGAACACCTCCAGGACTGTATGGATCAGGCAATCCCTAATAAAACCAAGACTCTTTCCACCAAGGGAAAATGTCCAGTCTGGTGAACCCCAGCCATAAACAAACTTTACAATAAGAGGAGAAAGCTGTTACATGATAGAGCAAAATCCATAAAAGAGAAGACACCCTTGATCGTTATTAGTAAAAAAATATGAGCACTCATAAAATCTTCCAAGGCCAACTTTGAGAGAAAAATTGCAATAGATTCAAAAGACAATCATAAGGCCTTCTTCAGCTATGTTAGAAACCTGGGTGGAAACTCCCAGATATGCGCAGAATTAGTCCAAAATTATACAAAAATCACTGAACCCACAGACATTGCCAACATACTGGCAGACAGGTTCAGTGCAAACTTCACCCTCTCCCCAAAGGAGAGATAACTATCCCAGCAGAGTGTAGCCTCCCAGACATCTCAAATGTGCAGGTGAAAGCTGCTCTCTCTAAAGCTAAAAACACAGCATCAATGGGACTGGATGGTGTCCCCGGCTGTGTGCTACAGGAACTCAACGAGGAACTAAACCCGCATATAAGGCAGCTGTTTAATCTTAGCCTTACCACAGGATACGTGCCCAAGGAGTGGCGTACGGCAACTGTGGTCCCACTCCACAAAGGCGGTACCTCTATGGACCCTGGTAATTACTGCCCCATAAGCTTAACAAGCCTGGTCTGCAAAGCTATGGAGAGGATCATAATGGAGCTCATAAACAAAGACATAGGGGACTTGCAGACATTGGACCCGACCCAGTTTGGCTTTGTCAAGGGAAGATCATGCCTTTTGAACTTGGTCGACTTCTTTGAAACAGTTACCAAGGCCATTGATGAGGGAAAGGCAGTCCATACAGCCTACCTTGACCTTGCAAAAGCTTTCGACACAATACCCCACTCGGGTATTATAGAGAAACTTACCAGCTTAAATGTAAACCCATATGTCACAAGATGGGTTGCAAACTGGCTAAAGGACAGAACCCACAGGGTTAGAGTTGCTGGCGCCATGTCAGACTCCAAGCCGGTCACAAGTGGTGTCCCACAGGGCTCAGTCCTTGGCCCCCTGTTGTTCAGCATCTACTTCTCAGAAGTATAGGCAAACATAGGAGGACTATGGCTGACAAAGTTTGCAGATGACTGCAAACTGGGCGCCATAGTGGAAAGTACATCGGACACAGATATCCTTCAGAGGGGTCTCATGGAAACTGATAACTGGTGCCAGAACCATGGCCTGAAGTTAAATGCCAAAAAATGTATAGTCATACCCTTCGGGAAAAACAAGGTAAGCCCAAGCTACCATATAGGTGGCAATCCATTAAGCACAGAAGAGGTTATCAGGGACCTGGGGACCCAGGTTGACAGTGGCCTTTCTTTTGACACTCACATTGCTAAAGTGGTTAGAAAGACCTTCTACATTGCCCACCTGATCATGAAGGGATTCACATCCAGATCAAGTGAGGTCATTGTTCCCCTGTACTCTTCACTTATCAGACCAATGATCGAGTACAATGCCCCATTCGGGATGTATCTCATCCGACACCTGCAGCAATTGGAGAGACCCCAAAAGTTCCTCACCAAAAGGATAAAGGGACTCCAAAATCTGTCATATGCTGCCAGACTGAAGAAACTCCAGCTCTATTCAGTCGCATACCGCCTGCTCAGAGCTGACCTGTGCCTGACATACAAGGCCATGTCCAACCCGGAATTAATGGACATGCTCCACCTCAAAAAATCCAAATCTACCAGATCCACCAGAGCAAGCAACTTAAACCTTAGCACGGATATAAATAGGACATGCTGGAGGGATAGATTTGTCACCCAGAGACTCCCTATGCTGTGGAATAAAATCCCGGTCCATGTGAGGCAGAGCACCTCGCTGGCTCTGTTCAAGAGAAATCTTGACCGGTGGATGGGAGATCGTAGGTTTACCCCGGGAATCATCTCTGTGTCACTGCTGGACAGAGGCACAACAAACTAATGGGCACAGTATTTTAAGGGGTGGTGTAAGCCACAAAACTTGGCCAGGTTATAAATGCCTTAGGGCAGATAGCCTAGTATAAACCTATGAATAGCAATGCATACAAACATGGCAACAGGAGACACGTGTGACATCTGTACTGTGCATGCAGCAACCATGCATGTGCAGTGGGCGATGTCCGTAACATAGTTGCACCTACTTACGACATGCAGATGCAATGCAGACCCATCATTGACACCTGTATACGGTGACATACAAATAGCATGTATGGAGGGATGTGTGTACATAACATGGTGAACCACCTGTCTAGATGTATGTGTGCAGGGGGCGGCTCACAGTTGTGTCACACACCATCCTATCATGCCATGTGCAAACAGTACGCTATGTCGCTGTTACGTGACGGTGCTGACATAATGCATACACAGCGGTCAGGTGTTAACAACTATATGTCACATGGCACCTGTAACACCTACAACCTCCCGTGTGCATATAGCAGCACATTTGCCAGATATAGCGTTGGTACACATAATGCAATCAATACCGCTGCATGTCTATCAAACGTGTCATCATATGGCAGGTGTATCATTCCCAGCACTGCCATGTGTATCCGAATGTATGACCAGGGATGCCACATATCGCGGGGAATATGTCCCAGTTGCTACACATCCCTGTACACCATTGTAGAGATCTGTACATACGTCAGTGTGGGAAGCATGACGTTGGCCGGTGAGGTGCATCACACATGTCGGCTGTCCGTATACACATGTGTGGTCACCACAGTGTGTTTGTGTCTGTATGTATGTCTGGTGCTTGGTGTGAGGGTGTATGCTAATTTACGGTGGAAATGATCACGAACCCCACGTGGTGACTAACCCGTAATGGTGATGCATTGCACAACCCTGTTGATGCCATAGGTCCCAGCCATACTGGCTACCTGGGCATGTCCCTTCTCTGTGACATGTCGTGTGGGTGCATAGTACTGTGAGGGTGATGACCACACAGGTAAGGGTCCCCACCTGCACACTATGGGGTGTGCGTTATAGTGGTGTACACCCCGTGAATGCGGCCATGTTCCCGTACTGTTACAGGGTCCTACTGCTGCACAGTGTGGCCTCCAGCTACCAAGTGACACCTCACATCATCATTGGCCAGGCCGCTATGTACAACCCCTGCACCATGTCACCATACCTGTAATGTGTCCTGCTATGTATGTCACGTCTCTGTCCAGTGTAGCCTGTGGCACCGACCACATGCGTCAGGTGCAGTATATGTACGGACATCTGTGTCATGTTGGTGTGTCCAACAGTCAGGTTGAGGGTACATGTAGCATGCTGATATTGCCAGACGTGCCTGTGAGTAATCCACAGTTACACATGGGGGACTGCAAACACTGCTACCTGTAGGCACATGCAAGTACACCATAGGAGGGAACCAGGGTATCACAACCAACATGGTGCTACAGATGTAACCGAGACACATACCGTGAACACATCACAATGCATGCTGCACCTGCACTACATGGTATGACTGGTGCATGTCGACAGTACACAACCTATGTCACATACACTTCTCTCAGTATTCACACACAAACACTGCAACATACACATCCCTCACTATGCATACACAGGTAATATTACATACACCTCTCACTATGCTGTTCACCCTGTGCATCAGAATATTTGTGCATAACCCTGCACCGATGGTGTGGATGACAGGGATGCTGCACAGGCTTCATCACATGCACAGGGTGATATGTTTGCCAGGGGCATAGGCTGCACCAATGGATAACATCATGTGTGTGTGTAAGGGCTGGTGAGTTGATGGACATGTCTGTGCAGAATGCATGTGGATGTTGTGGAGCCCTACAGTTGTGTTTGCTGTGTGCGTGTATGTGTGTACACAGTTCTGCCATTTGTGAGGCCTACACAGGGTATAACTGACAGCCCCATATTGTACAGAGCAGGTTGTACAGCTCACTGTGTCTGTCCACGGCCACGTGATCTGTGCCTGCCTGGGGTTGCACGGGAACTACCAGGTGGAGGTACAGAGTGGCTACTGTCCGACGACACATGTCCGCTGGAACCGTGTCCCCGATGAGACCGTCCAGGGCCACGTCCACATGGCCTGCTGTGTCCTGGTGTTGACAGCGCAGCACCAGCTGCACTGCTACTGCTACCGGCACTATAGGAGCGGGCATGTGAGGTGGCATGCTCACGTCGACCTACACTAGGTGGTGTTGCTGGCCTATGTCCACATGGCCTACGCCTCACTCCTACCAGTTGTTCCAGCACAGACAGCTCCCGCTCGCAGATTGGCATGCCTCGGTCAAGGATTCTGACCCTTTCACCTAATCGCCTATACATAACATCAGCAATCTGCTGTTGAGCATTTGCCAATGCCTGGATGTTGTCATTTAGGGTATGGATAGCAGCCCTCTGCAGCCTCTGCCCTTCTCTGTTCTGCCATTCAGCATGTGCCTGTGCCGCCATTACAGTCTGGAACATGCATCTGGTGATACCAGTTGCTGCACTCTGTCCTGCAGGTGCATGTCTGCCAGAGGTCCTCCTATGAGCAGCACCAGCCACATGCCTGTGTGGCACATCTGCAGTCATTACACTGACACCATGGTGTGTAGACACACCTTCTGTAGCCACCACACGTTCCTGTTCCACGCTAACAGACACTGACTGTCCTTCCTCTATGGCCACTGGTGATGCGGTATGTGTTGGCAGCTGAACTGTGTGCGGGGAAGAGGGGGACATAGCTGGGATGGTAACCATTGGCACAGATGCAGCTACTGACAACCCTGCCTGTACCACATCCATGTGTTCATCACCGCTAGTATCTGTGGGGACACTAACATCAGATGGACCACAGGAGGGTAACGCACCTACATCACCTGTGAATGCAAAGAAATACTGTAAAGTACAATAGACACAGACACACACACAGACACACACACACAGGCACACACAGACACACACAGACACACAAACAAACACAGAAACACACACACACAAACACAGACACACACGCACAAACACAGACACACACACACAAACACAGAAACACACACACAAACACAGACACACATAGAGACACCATGCATGTGATTTTTCAGATAGCATGCAGCATGCCTGCGATACAGCAGAGGGCATGCAGCTCAGACATTAATAGTGTTAGTAAGCATACCTCCCTGGGGTGCACACTACAGCAAGCAGGTGTCATATCAGTAGCCATGCAGTTCACACAATCATGGTAGTATGCATGCATCCCCGTGATACACCATGTGGCCCAGAACAGGATAGCAGTACACATGGCTGACGTGACCTTGACATGTAATCTGCTGACATGTGCATTAACATGCATACATGTTTGACACAATGGTGTCCTGACACATGTACAGCATCATAAAGGGGTTCACATTGCAGTGTTGTGTGTATGCCCTACAGATAGAATGCATGTTTAGCAAATGTGCATGAGCATGGGAGGGTAGTGTGAACGTCTACATTGCTATACAGTGTGAAGTAGAGACACTGTGCCATTGCATGGCAACATGAGGCATCTATGTTGCTGTAGAATGCATAATATGTACACATTGCATAGCCATAACTGCAACACAGTCGTGATGTTCAACAGATCATATATGGTAGACTTCACTGACACCTCCAGTAGCTGTGCACAGGCTTTTAGGTTGTCCAGTGTACCACATCAACTGTATAATCGGTCAGCTAAGGCTATAATTGGACCATGTGTGGACAATGTGCAACAGGGTGTATACACATCCCAAGTACTGTGTGGCTACATGTCTGTGGCCATCCCCCATGGCCATGTGTGCACATGTGTTGGCCAATTGTGTGTGATGGGCATCTTTTCCACATGTCTGTGTTGTCCCATATGACATACACCCATAGATGTTAGATATGTCACAATCCACAGGGCTATGCAAGACAACGGGTTGTATGTTTGGTATGTGGGGGTATAGATCATGCGATAGTGTGACAATACTGCCGACAGAACACTACATGTCTGCAACATGTCAGGTGGCACATCACAATGTGTGCACCCAATGCAGGGGAATATGACACAATGGTGACACCTGTGGGCTGCCCATATCACAGCACACTTTGTGGTACTGTGTGCATACTACACATGTTGTTCCAATGCATACTACATATGTCTCCATTGTAGAACACCTCCACCGTTGTATGCACAGCTGACCACACATGTTGCAATGACAAGCACTGTGGTTTCAAGTCGGTGTATCATTATGTTTGTATATATTGCACATGGGTGGCGTGTGTGAATGAAGGGTGGTGCGACCTGCATATCGTGACTGGAACAAACATCAGGTGTACAAGTGTTAACTGGCCACATGGCAAATAGATCTACACTGTAACATGCCTGATACTGATGACAGTCTCACTTGCAAAGGACCCATGTCTGTGCGGCACGCCAGAGGTACCTGTATAGGGGTGACACACCAGTATGAACATTATCCATGACTGTATGACAGCCACAGGGTGCACTGTGCATGTGAACACATTCACCTGTGTAATAGCATATAGTATGCACATGTGTGCATACACAACGTAGCATACTGTAGTATGCAGCATGTGTGTCCACATACCTTGCATATGTTGTTACTTTAAATAATGTACAGTGATACATGCAACTACATGGGATATAATAGCCATATGTGCAGTACTGACTTACCAGGCGACTCCAGGCTCATTGGTTGGGAGACACCCACCTCCACGATGGCAGCTAGTGTTTCTGGATGCTGTTCCCTGGGTGTCCCCAGACTGGCCAGTAGCTCCTCGGTGTGTGTGAGTGGGGGCTGGGTTGGTGGCCCACCACCTGTTCCACCTTGTTCCCTGGTGATTGCAGTGGCACACTGTTTTGCATGTCGTATCAGGTCCGTGCAGTGTCTGCGCACCTGCTGGTAGGTGCGGTTATGGCCACCCACATCGTTCACCCTCCTGCGTAGATCCTGCCACAGGTCATCCCGCTGCTGGGCATGCTGTGGCACATGGCTGAACAACAAGTCATAGTTGTCATGGAGCTGTGGGATGAGGACATCATCCTCCTGGTGGGTGTATGCTGGGCGGCATGTACGGGGCATTATCTGTAAGACATAATGATGGTGACAGGTCACAGTTTCAGAGATGTACAGAGATACTGCTGCACATAGATTTCTATGACATCTACTACATCTGCACAGTTATCTTTGCAAAGCATCATGACACTGACACGACTGACGTGTTTGTGTCACACATGTCACACCCATTATGCATTGAATATCATCACCATATATGTGTGTCACCTCATTACAGTGTTCATACTCCATGTAAATGCTGTCTTGCTGTGGGCATGTCTATTTGCCTGCACTTGTGTTCTTACCTATCTGCACATGCCTCGATGTGTCCACAGTACTACTGTTGACCTGGATGCTGTGTATATGTCACATATCAACACAGACACAGCCGTAATGGACTTGAGCAGTGACAATGCACACATACGCATGGACACCTATACATGCATGTGTTTTGCCATATACATCTACACAGCACTGTACAACTGTTCAACATCCTGCCAAGGATCGCCTGTATTGCACATGTGATAGACATAGTACAATGGCTAGTCAGACGACATTCGCAGGGATGGTTATCAACCATAGCATGTGCAGGCACAGTTTCCAAGCTGTAACAGACAGCCATTGTGCCACCGCAAGGTGCATCAGTGCCACATTACTGATCCAGTCAGTTGATAATACATCTACCATGCGGCCATCACACCATGTATGACTGGGATGACATGTGCAGCTTTGATGGACAGGATTGCATGGTATGGCGGGGGTATGTCACATATATGGCACAGGGATCTGTCCAGCCTGTGGCGATCCTAGTATTAGGACGGTGGCTGTCCATGACATATGTCATATAGATCAGGATATGGACATGTAGCATGTCCATTATCATGGTGTAGCAAATGTCCTTCTGCAAGGTAGACAGCATGCTGCATAGTGGAGGTGTGGATTGTGAAGGCTGGTATCGCACATCCATGCATAGCCATTACCCCTTACAGGTAGTATGTGATAAAATATTGGTCACCACAGTGCTGTATATGCCTGTCCAGTGATCTCCGTGCTCATGGATGGCACCCTGACATGACATGGGTACCTTTTATGACTACCTAAGGGGCCTGGAGACGTCACCATGTTGGGGCGTGCACTGCACAGCACCATCCCTTACACAGTGTCCATAATGTTGAACACAGCCTAGGTAGTAGTTTATGAGTACAGGGATGTTCACCTAGTGGTGACACTGCTGGTATCATCCATCAGACTGTGCACATATGTCACACACCTCACCCACACAGCCCATTCTGTATGTTGTTCACAACACTGACACAGCTATACTGATAGGTCATGGTCATTCACAGCCTTACATACACAGATGCCTAACATTTGTCTGTGTGGTATGGGCTACAATGAGGGTGGGGTACAACACATTAACCCTGTTCTACTGTAGCTGGCACTGGTGTGCTGTGCACATGTCACTCTTGCACCTTTTGTAGTTGTGAGTCTCTCAACAGGCCACTGGTGGAACACTCCTGTGACATGCAAAGGTATTTGTAATCAAATATCCGTGCTGTCTTGTACATATGCACTGCTAACATCTACAGTGCTAATGGTTCATGGACATGCACACCATACTCAGCAGGGTTATAGTGCGGTGCCACCCTAAATGACTGTCATCACCACTTGTGGGTTGATATTATCCAACACCCTATCTGTATTGTATGGTCATGCTAGGCACTTGTTCAGAACTTGTGAGCATGTCATGAGCTACTGATTAGTATAGCGCCCATTCCACACCATTTCCCACAGGTACACTGGCTGTCCTACACTTCCCAGCTTGCTTAAGGTACGACAGCTGTTGTACACATGTAACGCACATATCCTGTGGGACATGGTTGTATATACAGGCATGTCCAACTGTCACGTACTAGTGCTACTGCCTGTCTATATGAGGGATATGTCATACATGTGGCAATAGAGCAATTGTCTCATGTACACATTCAATGCTCACCTCCCAACATACGGCACTACAGCCTGTGGGGGATGCACTTCTGCAGCAGTGCTGGGGGCATAGCTCTCAGGTGTACCTCATTATGAGGAACGTACCTCATTTGGGGTTCTAAAAGGTGCATGTTCCTCAAGGTTCCACATTGGAAGGGTCTGTCACACATTCATTGTTGTAAATAGTTTACCTGCTGGCCATGACTAAATAGATGAGAATCATATTAATTCATTGGAATATCTTTTTTATACGTAAGACCAGCCTATTTTAGCCATCATATGCCCTTCCAAGTTGACGCTGTTAGTAAGCCAGTTGTAAGTGTTCCACGTTTTGCCCATTTGTCACACAGTATGAGGGCTAATGTTCTTCAGTTTGGGGACAGGAGGTTGACAGCTATGGATGGGGGTAATGCTGTCACCAACCCTGACTGCACCTGACAGTCATTTGGGGATGTGTAACATTCGCAACACACCCCACCCATCACATAGTCTCACATGATCTACACAACTAGCCACACCTACGAGGACAACTTGTGCAGTACGTCTCTATACTTACTGTAGTCACCAGAGGTAGCCCCCGTCATGGAAGACAACATCACCAGCTTATAGCCCACAGACTCATGTGTGCCCATCACATACAGCCAATAGTGAGTTATAACATTCACAACACACCAGTCATAGCTGACTCTGTAGGGAGTCACACTGCAGTTCCACACTGCAGCCTACACAAGGCGTTAGTCGCTTACATCTTGCTGTTGTGTAACTGCTTCTGCAACAAAACCTATGCACCCATGCCACACCTCACCAGGTACGATATGACTGTCATTCTCCATGTTAGTGTGACTGCCCTGTGATGCCACTTCACAGACTACATGTGCAGGGACATGCAATAGCTCACCAGTCTTATAGCCCTGAGGGTGTGGACCTAGCCCTGGGGAGCATTTTGCATTCGTCCGGACATGATACCACTGTACAATGACTGACTGTGTCACTTCAACAGTTGCCTATGCTCCTATTGTCATTCCACAGGCATGTGGTATCTGTCCACTATGACTGTCCTGGTCAAACGCAATGCTGTGGCACAGATGACTTGCACCTGTCAGCCCTGGGAGTACAGCTCACATGGAGGGCTCTTGCTGCTTCTATACTGCCTGTCTTGCACAGTTTCCAATAACTGTCACCGGCAGGGCGGTAACTGGCAGGCACGACATGGGGTCATGTGACACAATGCTTGCATCTTCCTCTGTGACGCACCAGGCAAGGCACACCTTATAATGCACCACTCAAACATCTCTGCAGTGACTGGGACCTGCCTCTAGGCTCTGCAGAACACACCTGCAATGACAGGTTATAGACAGACCATACCTTTCAGGCACATACCTGGACCGGCACACCCACAGCTGAGGGGTTCCCATATCCCACTATGTTTTGCACACATCCTGGCAAGTTACTTAGCACAATGCATCAGAGGTGCTCCACGTGCAACTAACTGTGTCTGGGACTGCTATACACATTGTAACAAGTGACAGAGTCAACATCATACCCCACGGGTAACATACCTTCTATGTTGGTATAGTGGACAGTGGGCCTCAGACAGCTACTACTGATGTGTGACTGACACTACCCCACACTTCACTGGGATAGCCACTCATTTACCGACACATCCATGAGTCATACCCTCCGCTCTGCTGGATCAACCCATACACACCACCTCCAAGACCTACATTACCCTTGGCATGAACACTACCACCATGTGACTGGTGTTACACACCTGGGGTTATCCCCTCATTGGTGGATTCCGAACATATGCTAATCGACCTTGTTAGCCACATCCCGGCAACACACCCATCACAGCATACACAGTACATGTGTACTACAACACCTACTACAGACGTCTTCTGACAGCGGTTGTTAACATCATGACACCCGTGCAGATGGACAATGCACATACAAATGCTGACACATACCCCAGTGCACTTCATTAGCATGTACACAACTGCATGGATTATGCAATTCAAAACAGAGCCATGATGGTACACACCAGATAACAGACGCCACTCTGGTGGTCATGTTCCAAGGACATATGATGTACAACAACAGGTGTGGGCTGTTGCACAGTGGTGTACATTCCCATGTGTGGGGTGGCTCACTGGTCAGCCGTGGTGGGGCCACAGGGTCCCTCATCACATACTCCAAGACTAGCTATGGAAACATGACTGCCAGACATTCCGGGGTGTACCACCAGGCATTATGGTGGTATGTCAGTATTCGATGGCAGCACCCACATCTGCTGTCACATACAACAGTCACTCAAGAACATTGCAGACCCAGCTTTTGTTGGCAACATGCTGGAGGATGGATTCAATGCTGACATTACACCCTCTCACTCACTACAGGGCCGCAATCCATACATGAACATTGTGGTGTCCCTGTGGTCACACCTACACAGTACTGACCTACAATCTATATGTCCTGGGACACTGGCCCCATGTCACCTTCCAACATCCCAGGCTGTGATGTCCACCAACCTCTGAATTACATGCCTCCCCACTAGGCCACCATATTCAGTAATAGCCTTGTTTCAAACATTGTAGTCCCTGAATGGCACACAACAGCATTTATCACACTACACAGTGGTGGCACCGCATTGCACGAGTGGGACTATAGTCCTACACACATGACTGGACTTTTCTGCATGGCTATGGGGCACATCATCAAGGACGTCATTCACAGAGACATTGTTGGACTCCCGTCCTTTGCTGCCACCCAGGTTGGGCTTGTTAAGGCCAGAGCATGGCCCCTACACATGGTGGACTCCTTTCATACAGTTACCAGGGCAGTTACTGATGGTACGGGAGTCCACACATCCTACATTGTCCTCTCATTGCCTTTCAGCACCATTCCCCATTCTGGTATTGACAACATACACATCCACCTGCACATCATACCCTGTGTCTCAGGATGTTATGCTATGTGGCTCATGGACAGGACACACAGTGAGGCCAGCATACCATAGTACCTACTACATGTCAGGTACATTTGGCATACCACGGTCCTCAGTCATAGGGCCCCTCATGTTCAGTATATACTTCTCTGCAGAACAGGCTAGCACAGGGGACTTTCCCTGCCTAGCTTTCAACCCCCTACATACCAAGCACCATGATTGCTCCACCAGCTGATACTGACTCCAACCATACGGGTGTCGCTGTGACAGATACATAATATGACTATCATGGCATCAAGCTGCATGACAAAAGGTGCATGCACATAAGCTTTGCATTACACCATTCACCCACTGACTATCACATGGATGGTAGTCCCCTACATACATATTACATTGTACATGTTTGCAGTACACACATATGTTGCACCCACTCCTGTGGTTACCGTATTGCCACTGTGGCATGGATATCCTTCTACATGGCCACACCTATCTGTACTGGGTGTGTAGCTGGTACATAGGCACCCATTGTACCTCTGAACTCAAGACATCTACACACATTCAAGGGTACACCACCCCACTTAGGGTGTACCTTACACAACAGCTACAGCTTTACATGCCACAATATTAACACGCCATGACGTTTACTGAGCTCCAACAGTTTAAATATGCGGCAACACTACGGACACCACATCTGTACACATTTGCATACTACATACTCAGGGGTGACCTCTGCTGATCAGACAGGGCCCATGTCCACAACATTATTGCTGGATATACTCCTCATACGCAACATAAGCAGAGGCCACTGTGAGCAACATGCTCATGGATATGTGCACACATGCCACAATGAGTGGGATGTGCTTCTGGGTTACATTCCCAAACCGGACACTCACCATGCTGTGGAACATAAGTCCTATGTACATCACGCAGGGACACTCAGTAGCACTGTTCATGTGACACCTCCCTTGGTGGTTGGGAGACACATGTAGGCCTGGGATCACTGCAGTGGCTGTATTGTGCAGAGGTGCAGGTGACACCTGTCTCTGCTGTTCACAGGACACTACCCTAGAGAGATGCCACTAGTGTGAACACTGTAGTTGTGCTTACACATGCACTTGCCAGACTGCATAGTACCCCACTATGCACCTGTGAAGCTATTACATGTCCTTTGTGCATGGTTACTTGGTAGCCCTTCCATTTAGATTAGCTATCATTCTATTACTATGTCCCATACCTACAGGCCATATGTATCCTGTTATTGTACATACCAATAGACGATACCTGTGGTATGCATAATATGCCTGTTATGCTGTGTAGAATAGCTGTCATATCTACCTATAATACTATACATTACACATATTTCACATAGTATCCCATAATGCAAAGCATACTTGCACAGCGGGACCACCTTACATATGTCATTAACGTTATATGCCCATACACATGCGTGCTGTGATAGTATATCAACATATACTATCCCCAGCTATGGCACGTTCTTGTTGGACATACCCTACCACTGACAGCGGGTTGTATGGCATTGTTCTGTTTAACGCCCTCATGTAGCATCCCTTGTAGTGTCTCTGCTTTGTACCTTGTGTCCCACTGCTGGACGCACAGTTTCTACAAGCGTTAGTATGCTCAGCAAGACATCACTACATAAATACCTTTCCCCACTTTATGCATTGCGGACACGTTTAATTAATGCAAAGCAGGCTATACATACAGTAAAACTAATTAATACAGATCATGCTATACATAACCTTACATATCGGGCGTTCTACATACCTTGTTGTTGTTATGGCATTTCGTTTCTATCTCTCTCACAGTGTTTCAACTGTTATTCGGTATGAGCATACGGTTTGAATGTCTGGCAAGTCATCCTTATATACGTCGATACCTGAAACATGTGGATTCATCCCGCCAGTTGGTGTTCCTGAGTGACTAATTACTTGCATATCAGCTGTGCAGCTACTCCATTCAGCAATTACACGGCGACAGTGGGGTATAATTGGATTCTCCACTTGGGCGTTGCCTATTTGCCCTACCTTCGGGGAGAGGGTCTGTATTGTGTTTTGTTATGTGTAACTGCAACTGCTATGCATGGAGACAAGTATAGTTTGGATTCATGTCCCCCGTGGATTGTGTGTGACAGGTAGAGTATTTGGTTCAACATGTGGGTATACCTGTCATCCCAACGTCTGATAATGGAGTATTGCAATGAAAACCTGTAACATGGCTGTTTGTTCCATTATACAACGCCTGCAATTTTGCATGACACCTTTAATTGTGTCTCTCACACAGTATATTGAGGGTTCTGCAGATGTAATTGACTGACTGGATGTTTGTGCTGCTATTACAGTCTGTATTGCTTTAGTTTCTTGTGTGGGGGATGTCGGTGGTTGTACGTAACATATACAGGTTTGTGGGCCTTGCATTTCTACATAATCCGTATATATGTGTGTGGGCTCCATCCCTAATTAGAGAGCTAACAGTTGGTAGACTTATGTTACGGGACTGTACGTTGGGCCATTGTTAATTGGTTTCTATATCATCTGCAGGTGAGCTTGCTACTTGTATACCTCCGTAATTGCAGTGATATATCAGGGGATATGTGTAAGTGACAGCTATCCCTTGTATTTCTGTCCCAGATATTTGCAGTCATTGTGGTTGTGTTGTTAAAAGAGCCTGTTTGCCATGGGTTGCCACCTTTTCATATGGTCATTGTTGGACACTTGCGGGAAACAAAGCGGTGTTTACAGGCCAACGTGTAGCCATGGTCAGTACACAGGTTAGCACATACTTTTATCCTCACTACATACCTATTGTTGTGTGACTTTGGCTACTTATCATATTGCATGTAACATTTAAGTTTCTTACATACAGGCATAACTATTAAATATGACTGTTACATTATATATGGGACATATTTATGTCCTACCATCTCAGACATTTGCCCTTTGTACTGTTTTATGTCAGGACACACCTGCCCAGGGTGGGGCTGTCCCTCCTACTGTGGGACAGGTAGTAACCGTATGCCTACGGCTAGCTATACCCACACCTACCGTACTGATCTACCGCAGACTTGACACTAACAAACACATGTTGTGGACACACACACACATTACAGACACACAGAGATGCACACGGCACCCTCAATACACACTTACACAGACTACGGCACTCACAGACACAGTTGAACACAGTACCTACGTGGACCGCAAAACCGGCAGCGGTGACTAACTGTCCCTTCATATCATCATACTATTACTCGCGGATGTACTGTTCCGGTACTGTGTTCTATTGGTCTTTCAGCCTCGTGGTTACGCATGTCAGTATATTACACATTCCATGGTTGGCGGTATCCTATTTATTTGTACCTCCAAGATGTTATGAATGTTGTTGAACTATCTATTATATTTGCAGATATCGCTAAATCCATCTATATCACCATATATCCCTCTATTGCCCTTTCTATCTGTATTATATATATGCATATGTGTACATATATATATATCTACATATATATATATATATATATATATATATATATATATGTATATATATATATATAGATATATAGATATATATATATATATATAAATATATGTATATATATGTAGATATATATATATATATATACATATATATATATATATATATATATATATATATATATATATATCTGGCGGGGAACGTGACAGGCACACAGCACCACCATATGCTGTAATACTCATGTACTGTTCAGGTGTTGGCATTCCGTGTTCCACTGGCTGTTGTGTTTACAATGTTTGAGGGCTGCCTATGTAGGAGTCACACATTGGGCCACCTATACGTTACAATTTACAGGTGGTCATGTTTGTGTTCCATCCACTTTACTGTGTGTGCAGGTGGAGAGGTGTCAGTCCATAGGGGCCTACACTGTCAGAGTATGTGCTATACGTTCCCTCTTTGCCAAGGCGTAGGCATATTGGGCACACCTCCGTCTGCCTACTGGGGCTGGCACAGTGTGTTCATGGTCTGAATCCCTCTGTGCCTGTAATGGCCTTGGCAATTGTGGTGGGCTATGAGGGCCTTCACCATTTTATCCCTGCTGCAGCTGCTTCCACAGAATCATATTATGTAGCATGGCACATACTATGACGATGTGGGCACACGTGCCTGGAGAGTACTGCAAGGCTCCTCCAGATGTATCCAAGCACCGGAACCATGATTTCAGCATCCCGAACACATGCTCTATGATGATTCTGGTTTGTGCGTGTGCCTCATTATGGCATTCTTGCATGGGTGTGTGTGCATTTCTGATGGGAGTCACCATCCATGGCTCCAGTGCATAGCCAGCATCCCCCATGAGATGGCCATGTGGGATGTCCCCCCTGACAAATACCTGATACAGCTGTGAGGCATGCCAGATATGGGAGTCATGGTAGCTTCCAGGGCTGCCAGCACACACATCCATGATAAATCCCTGGGCATTGCACACCACCTGGCAGTTGATGGAGTGGAATCCCTTGCGGTTTATGTAACGCCTACCCTGCTCACCAGGTGTTGACTTGATTTGTATGTGCATGCAGTCTATCGCACCCAGTACCTCTGGGTATTGTGCCACACGGTAGAAGTGGCGCATATTGCTGGCCAACTCCTCCTGAGTTCTGGGGAAGTATATCTGCTCATTGGCATGTGGAAACATGGCATCCAGGAACTGGTGTAGTACCCTGGATGCTGATGCCTATGAGATACCCATTATATCTCCAGTTGGCCTTTGAAAGGTACCTGTGGCCAGTATTCGCAAGCTTACACATACCTTCGTGTCCACTGGGATGGGTTCCCCTCTGTTGTTTCTGGTTCTCAGGCATGGCCGGCACAGCTCCACTATTTGCTTTAATATGTCCCTGTCCACCCTGTAACACTCTTCTATCTCCAGGTCATGTAGCCCCTGGGTAGGTTACCCTTGGTCTGAACACTCTCCTTCTCCTCCAAGGCCTGCGGTGGTTGTCAGCATCATCCTCCACAACACCGTCAGTCTCTAACACATGCTGATAAATCACAGCTATGGCAGCTCCCAACATGTACATTTTAAAAGTTCCCCGTGTGTTTATACCTATGGTGCGGTGTTTGGGAATACACAGGTGTGTGTTGGGTGCTTTCACACTTTATACTATTGTGCTGTGAACACCGATGATGTCATAGGGTGTGTATGTACGATCGTAGCTACAGGTTATCTTATGTGTTTTACTGCCGGAACTACTATTGTGGTGCCTTTGGTGTTGCATTACATTTGCCTGCCATGGATTACCTCTTGACCTTCCCTTTACATTTCTGCACGTTGCACCTACCATTTTCTGGTGTGCATCCTGCAGCCTACTTTCATTTGTACTTTCCTGGACCTGGCATATCTTGCGTTATGTGTGCTACTGCCGGTCTGCTGTCAGTTTGCTTTGCTCTGCTGTGTCAAGTCTCCTATCTTTGCAATCCAATACCTCCCCTTCTTTCTTTGCATTCAAATGCCTCCCCTATCCTGTTTTGCAGGTTTCTGCAAGCAGACTTGTCAGCTGCCGTCGATTGGCCTTCGTGGGTTGATTGGTGTTGATTGCTCATTAGTACTCCAATTACCCTACTTCCACATTTCCTTTTTTTCTTCCCCTGACCTTCCTGTTTCTGCTATTGTTTGTGGCGCGTGCGTCCGATTACTGGGTTTCGGGCACGTTTTCATCCTCGTACACATGCACTTTTGGGCACCATGTGTGCTCTCAGCTAAACGATTCCTCCCCACCCTTGTCCTGCAGCTTTGCTTAGCAATGGACAGGCCAGATTTGCAATGCTCCAATGTGCTTACTGCTACAGTGGCACACCCCTCTGCTGATGTCATGTATCTCCTCTGAGCCACTCTTCGGTGTTATACCGCTGCGCCGTATGGTACAACCTTCATCAGGCGGGACATTTGAAATTCAGTATTATCTGCCTCATTTGCATGGCATTGACTACTAATTCATAGTTACCGCGCCGAACACTATCGCAAGCCCTTAGCAACCCTTGCATCTTGGTTGTGGTGTTCCATGCCTACCATTGTGTATTATGCTGTAAACCTGATTTCTTTTACGTTGCGATTTTATGACATTTTTATATCATTTCTTTATGTTACAGCTTCCGCACACTTGTCCTGCGGTTGTGCTGTGCGTTACTGTGGACATGACATTAAATATTGTTATTTACATGTTGTGCATCTTTTCTTATGCCATTGGCTGTGTATTTCGCCATTGGCATATGTTAACATTGTGATACCTGGGTCTGGCCCTCTTCCATAGCTCCGATGTTCTGTTTGGGAAAATGTAAACTGTGTTTTTTGGTTTACATTTCCGTGGGCTTACGCTATGCCTGCACCACTTCATGAATCGCTATATGCCTTCATTTGCATGGTGCGACACTGCACATGGGGTGATTAGCATACCTATGCCGGGGGCTGCGCAGATCTGGCGTACGCCGGTAGTGCACGCAGAATTGGATCGTACCTGAATCGCTCGACGGCCATATTTGGCGTTATAACGCCTACGCTATGCATGCGCCTGGTGCAAGCTTCATGAATCCCTGGGTTTGTCTAAATTTAACTGATGTCAACACAAATGGAATGCATTATCAATTTTAGCATTTTCAATAAATGGACCAGCAGTTTTATCAACAGTTTGATTTATTATGTAGTTGTCTTTTGTGGACCCTCGTACAATAACAGATTTTGTTCCTTATGTTTACTTTTGAAATGAGAAATCGGGAAAATCATTGTTAGTGATTTATTTGTATTAAAATTTTATAGTCATTGTTATTCAAATTGGATCTATGTTATATCCCTTTTGAAGGAAAAGTTACTGAATATATATTTTTAGAATAAAAAGTATATACATGTTTCTTGTTGGATGGATTAAAGGCAGTAACTGCGCAGTGATTCAGATAACCCATTACTCACCTCTTCTGACCTGCTATACATGTTGCCACATCATTTTGCCATGCTCAGTCCATTCTTTCAATATGTCACTAACTCTTTTATATAAAATAACACTTCCTCCAACATGCAGCTATATCACAGTCACTCCCCCAGATTCTCTAAAGCAGTGCAGGAGCTATAGCAGGCAATATGACTGCCGTGCAATTCAGAAACAGCCTGCAGCAGCGTGCACGAGCGGTCCTGCACTAATCCTGCACGAACTAAGCCCTTGTATGCAAATCACCTCATTTGCAGGAGAAATCTATGCAAATGAGGTAATTTTGCAAACCAGGAAGCTTGCAACCGTCCTTGCAGGACCAGTGCTATCTGCAGAAATGTACTCGGTTAGTAACCGAGTACATTTCTGCAAAATCTAAAATGGAGCTGTGACAGCTCCAGATAGAGGCTGAATATCATGTAGTAAACATGCCAATGGCCAAGTATAAGGCCATTGGCATTGCAAACAGTAAAAAAATACAAAAAGCAGCTTTTATTTTTTTATAGCCGATCTCGGCTGTTTAAGCGTAGGGCAGCAGTGCGCAAATGGGATCAAGGGGAAAATAACAAAATGAACCTAAACTAAGCATTCTAACTAAAATCAGTATTCTGCCATGGAAGTCAATGGCAGGCAGAAGACAACATGGCCAGTGAGTAGTGGTTGCTAAGGGGGGAGGCTCTGTGTGAGACATGTAACTATGCATTAGCGGGCTATCCTATGCAAATGAGGGGAAGGATAGTGAATCCCAGTTTTCTCCAGCATGTAAGTCACGTCCCAACAGTGTAAGAGTAGGACTAGCTTGGTGCAAGACTAGGAAATAGGTAACATCATGGGCAGGTGTGTGAGGCATACTGTAAATGGATTAGAGCACTGTGGCTCGGGTTTGCACCTAGCTTAGCATGGCTAAGCTAGGGGGTGTGTCTAAACCTGCCTAACACTCTTTACAATGCCTAAGCAGGTGTGCATGCCACGCACAAGGTTTTAAAGGCAGAAAACAAAAGTTAAACCAGGAAATAGCAGCACTGTGCATATTTGAGAACTCTGTTTGCACGGCGTGCCCCAGGGCTTAAACAGAAAGGCAATGGGAAGATAAAACAGCAGTAGGAAGCTAATCAAGGAGACCTAGCATAGCTGGCAGGTGAAATGTATCAGAATCAGCCAATTACACAGGCAGCAGACCAGCCCAGCCCAGAAAACTACTATAAACTATACAAACACCTTCCCCTCTGGTTTTTCCCACACTCTACACCACCGGTGTAAACAAGCTGGAAACTTTTAACACTCACAACAGCAAAATGATAGGAGCTGCAATAGCTATCATATAACAACTTGTGGAAGAGGCTGAGGGTGGTGAGGATGTGAATGCTATCAACCAACCCACAATGAGGAGATGGAGAAGAGTGTACAGACCCAGGGTAACCTACCAGGGTCTACATGAGCTGCAGATAGTGGAGCACTATAGGGTGGACAGGGATCTCCTACAGAAAATTGTTGAGCTGTGCCAGCCACACCTCACACACAGAACTAGCAGAGGGGAACCCATCCCAGTGGATACCAAGGTATGTGTAGGCCTAAGAATACTAGCTACAGGTACCTTCCAAAAGCCAACTGGGGATATGATGGGGATCTCACAGGCATCAGCATCTTGGGTACTCTACCAGTTCCTGGATGCCATGTCAGCACATGTCGGTGAGCATGTATATTTCCCCAGCACCCATAAGGCATTGGCCAGCAATAGGCAACTGTTCCACCAAATAGCAGAATACCCTGAGGTAGTGGGTGCTATAGACTGCACACATATGCATCAAATCACCACCCGGTGAGCGAGGTAGGGTCTACATCAACCGCAAGGGCTTCCCCTCCATCAACTGCCAGGTCATGTACGATGCCCAGGGCATAATAATGAACATGTGTGTTTCTGCCCTGGAAGCTATCACGATTCTCACATCTGGCATCTGATGCAGCGGTACCAGAGATTTGCCAATGGAGACATCCCTGACTGTCACCTAGTGGGGGATGCTGGATATGCACTGGAGCCGTGCCTGATGACACCCATCAAAAATGCACACACACCCGAACAAGAACTCCATAATGAGGAACACACACAGACCATAATTATAGTAGATCATGTGTTTGGGATGCTCAAGTTATGGTTCCAGTGCCTGGACACATCCGGTGGAGCCTTGCAGTGCTCACCCACTAAATGTACCCAAATTGTCCTTGTATGTGCCATGCTACACAATATAATCCTGCAGAAACAACTGCAGCAGGAACAGCATGGGGCAGGGCCACACAGCCCCCCAACATTGCCAAGGCCTGCACAGGCACAGAGTGACTTGGGGAGGAACAACCTGAGCCTGCCCCAGTAGGCAGAAGGAGGCATGGCCAGTATGCCCTGGCCTTGGCAAAGAGGCAACGCATACCACATACACTGATACAGGAGGGACCCAGGGAATGACAACTCTCTCTGACTCTCACATACAGTAAACGGGATGCCAAATATTACACTACCTGTGCTCAACCATGTGTAGGGAGTGTACTATGTGCATCCGACATAGGCAGCCCTGCAGCACCATCCTCAATACTGGAACACCCACAAGGTAAGTGACTCACACATGCCAGTCAGGGGGGTTCACATACCCAACAACAGTCACAGCCAGCAGGACAGGTGAAGACAAACACAAATAAAGGCTGTGCTATGGCCTCTGGGTTACCTCCTCCCCCCAGACCTACACAGACAGATGTTAGCAGGTCAGGCAGTGGGATGTCAGTTCTGAAGGTTAGAAAGTCTGAAACTAATATGTAGGCAAATAAAAGCTAAGATCTGTAGTACACTGGTATGCCTCTAGGCAGCATGATAGGTAAGACTACAGAATGAAATGGAGTACCTGGCATACAAGTACAGTCATAGTAAATGTGTACAGGTGTCAGGTGTGCCCCCCCATCATATGTAGAAATGTAGTAACAGTCAGGTGTGCCCCCCAAAGCCTGTGTAGAAATGTAGAAATAGTCAGGTGTGCCCCACCCCATCCTACGTAGAAATGCAGTAACAGTCAGGTGTGCCCCCCCAAAGTCTGTGTAGAAATGTAGAAATAGTCAGGTGTGCCCCACCCCATCCTACGTAGAAATGTAGTAACAGTCAGTTGTGCCCCCCAAATCCTGTGAAGAAATGTAGAAATAGGCACGTGTGCCCCCCCATCCCATGTTGAAATGTAGAAACAGTCAATGCCTTGTGATCGATGGACACCCTGCAGAAATGGTATGCTACCTGTAGGTGTACAACACATAGGTCAGCACTTCAATACAGACTACCCGGACTTGATCCACACATTCAATACACATGGGCATACTGGGCATGCTCACACACTTAGAGAAATGAAAGCAAAGTCAGTCAACAACACACTGAAAAGTCATACTGGGCATGCTCACATACTTAAACACATGAAGGCCCTGTCTGGAAACACCAAAGGACCAGACATAACTGGCAGTCGCAGATGTTAGTGCAGACACTCCTCAGTATGCACCATACATGCTTTGCACACACAGTGGACAGAAATACAGACATATATCTAAGGACAACACACTATAATAAGCCAAAGGTAGATGTACATAGATGTGTGGAAGAGGGTGACTGTGACAAGGAGCCATCCAGGCCTGTCCCACCCAGCACATAGCCAAAGGGCCACAACCACATGAGATTCAGATGTCATTCACTGTAGATACTAGCCACTGGTATCTGTCAGCAGTACAGACTATGTGGTGCACGTGCTAGCTGTGCAACATGACTGTACAAGGAAGGTATCATCTAGCATCTATATACACATGCCTTTTGAAATATGACCCTGTGTGTGCCCGCATGTGGTGTCAACCTCTAGATGAATGGGATTTGGTCCATGAACATACACTGCCCTCTCCATAGTCCTCAAGCCTGCTGAGGTCATCCACTGTGAACTACACCTTTGGGAAAGTTATAGCCCAGTAATCTCTGTGGAGCATCCCATAACTGTGTACTGCTGTAGTGTGATAAACTAGTTAGGTTGAGTTCTAATCCCAGACTTGGCAAGGGTGTGTGTGTTTGTGTGTGTGTGTCTCTCTGTGTAGAGAGCAATGCTTTTTAGGGTAGCCACACTCCCTACAATTGAAATACACTACTTTGGTAAGGCTGCTGATGTCATCCACCTAGAAATACACCTCTGTGAAGGTTGTAGCTCAGTAATCTCTGTAGCGAGTCCTGTAACAAGTTAGTTAGGTAGGTGTTCTAATCCCACACCTGGCAAGTGTTTGTGTGTGTGTCTGTCTGACTCTGTCTGTGTAGAGAGCAATGATTTTTAGGGTAGTCACACTCCCCACAATTCAAATGTTCAACTTTGGCAAGGCTGTTGATGTCATCCACCTAGAAATACACCTTAGTGAAGGTTGTAGCCTAATAATCTCCATAGCACGTCCTGTAACTGTGTACTGCTGTAGTGTGATAAATTAGTTAGGTAGGTAGGTCTAATCCCAGACCTAGCAAGTGTGTGTGTCTGTCTGACTCTGTCTGTGTAGAGAGCAATGCTTTTTAGAGTAGTTACACTCCCTACAATTCAAATGCTCAACGTTGGCAAGGCTGTTTATGTCATCACCCTAGAAGTAGACCTCTGTAAAAGTTGTAGCCCAGTAATCTCCATAGCATGTCCCATAACTGCTGTAGTGTGATATAGAACTTTGGTAGGGTTCTATTCTCACCCATGGCAGTTCTGGCTGTTTTGTGTGTGTTTCAATGTCTGTATAGGGAGCAATGCATTTTAGGCTAGTCACACTCAGTACATTCCTAATGCCCTACTTTGGCAATCCAGATGATGTCATTCATTGTGAAATACACCTTTGTAGAAGGTGTTCTCCAGTAATCCCTGTGGTGTGTGCAATAACAGTCCCATGCTGTAGTGTGATATAGACTTCTGTTAGGGTTTCTATACCCACAGATGTCGGTTGTGGATGTTTTGTGTGTGTATCACTGTCTGTGTAGGGAACAATGTATTTTAGCCTAGCCACACTCACTACAATTCGAATGTCCTACTTTGGCAATCCTGCTGAAGTCATCCAATGTGATATAACCTTTGGGAAAGGAGTACTGTAGTAATCGCTGTGGAGTGTACTATAACTGTGTTGTGCTTTAGTGTAATAAACTAATTAGGTTGTGGTTCTACTCCTATACATGACAGGTGTGTGTGTGTGTGTGTGTGTGTGTGTGTGTGTGTGTGTGTGTGTGTGTGTGTGTGTATGTGATTGTAACTTGTATCCTGTGTGGTGGTGGGTGTGAGTGTGTGACACCTGGTCCCAATTGGGAGTAGGTTTTGCAAATGTCTTATATGGTGGCCCTACTATATATCACAATGTCCACCATACAGGGATAGCAGATGTGAAATAGCCGAGAGGCTGGGGTGCAAATGCATTCCCATACATGTGATGTCAAGGCCAGGCAAGCACAGTTAGCAACCCCAGTATTACCCAGAGCACACTCTCAACCCATGAATCATGCACACACACACACACACACACACACACACACACACACACACACACACACACACACACACACACACACACACGCACACACACACACACACACACACACATGCATGCCTAGGCAACAGCTAATATGTGGGTAGTACACTGCATATTGGCCACTGATAGTAACTATGGAGTGATTGCAGTGAGGTACAGAGGGCATGGCACACTGTCCATCTGTCCAGTAGGCATGTACATGCAAACAATGCAGCTTTTCCATGTTGCCCACTGGACAGCTGCAACACCTGTGGTGCCATCACATGTGACCCACAAAGAACATACCATGCCTGAAAACATGCCCTGTATGGACAAATGCCACTCACACCAGGGAATGCCATTAGCATGATATCAATGCAAGTGCAGGATAAACCTGCTGTCCATTACCAGTTCCCACCACAGGTGGTCAAGACTGGCACATCTGATGATAATCTGTGTAGACAACATGGGCCTGACACCCCAGGTACAGTTCTACATGTCACTGTACATGCATGTGGGAGGTGAGCACATCCCAGACACTGTCCATGTCATGGACTAAGGAACACATACATGGCAAGCAATTCACAGCATTGACCACACACAATAGCCACCCAGGTGACTGGATGGGGCAAGCAATACCCACCTGTGTGGGTGTATGCAGAAACTACAGCCCTGAACCACAATGCAGACCATTGTCATGTGGCCTAATGCCACGATATACCCATCACCTAGCCTTGTATAGCCATCTGGCACAGTCAACCACCACATACCAGTGCAGAAATGCACACATGCATGTCAGTACTGGCACCCTGTGTGTGTGTGTGTGTGTGTTGTATGATGCATATGATCACATCCACACTCACTCAATCCATCACTGGTTAGATAAGACCATAAACTAATCACCCTGGATGTCCACAACCCACCACTACCCCCAACCAAGGAAACCACAGTGAAAAACATTTCTAAAGCAAACTTCACCTTACTTAAGGCAGAGGTGGTAAGTTTCACAGCCCCCACGCTAAAGGATAACACTACCCAAGATGCAGAATCCTTCACAATTGCACTCTATGAGCACCTACAAGGATGCATGGATCATGCCATCCCTAGCAAGACCAAGACTCACTCCCCTAAGAGAAGGAAAACAGTTTAGTGGACCCCTGCCATAAACAGGTTATACAACAGAAAGAGGAAACTAGTTCAGAAAAAAAGCAAATCCCAAAAAGGAAAGACATCCCTGATCAGTTTCGGTAAGAAAGTTAGGTCCCTCATAAAATCATCCAAAACTAACCTCGAAAGAAAAATAGCCAAGTTTTCAAAAGATAACCACAAAGCCTTCTTTAGCTATGTCAAGAATCTAAGTGGCAACTCACAGATATGCTCTGAGCTAGTGCAAAATAGCACAAAATATACTGAACTTACTGATATTGCCAACATCCTGGCAGATAGATTCAGTGCAAACTTCACCTCCCTCTCACCTTCAAAAGGACCCACAACAATACTGGAAAAGTGTAGTGTCCCAGAAATCACAGAAGCACAGGTGAAAACAGCCCTTTCAAAAGCCAAAAACAGCATCAATGGGGCCAGATAGTGTCCCAGGCTGTGTCTTGCATGAACTACAGAATGAACTAACCCCCCACCATAACACGCTGTTCAACCTCAGCCTCTCCACAGGCTACATGCCCATAGAATGGTGCACAGCAATGGTTATTCTGCTACACAAAGGAGGGGCCACAGCTGACATTGGTAACTATCGCCTCATAAGCCTGACTAGCCTGGTCTGCAAGGTTATGGAGCGAATCATCATGGAACTCATTAACAAAGACATTAGGAACCTCCAAACACTTTACCCGACCCAGTTCAGCTTTGTTAAGGGCAGATCATGCCTACTATACCTGGTTGACTTCTTCAAGACAGTCACCAAGGCCATAGATGAGGGAAAGGTGGTTCACACAGCCTACCTTGATCTCACCAAGGCATTAGACACCATTCCTCACTCGGGTATTAAAGAAAAACTCACCAGCCTGAGCATAAACCCCTACGTCACAAGATGGGTTGCTAACTGGCTTACAGACAGAACTCACACGGTAAGAATAGCGGACTCCAGGTCCGACTCTAAACTAGTCACAAGTGGTGTCCCACAAGGCTCGGTTCTGGGACCCCTACTGTTCGGCATATATTTCCCAGAAGTACAGGCAAATACAGGAGGACTATGACTAACCAAGTTCACCGATGACTGCAAACTGGGAGCCATAATTGACTCTCCGGCTGACAAGGACAACCTTCAAAAAGGCCTTACTGAGACAGACACCTGGTGTCAAAGTCATGGCCTCAAGCTAAATGCCAAAACATGCATAGTCATCCCATTTGGGAAAAACAAAACACCCAGGAATTACCACATAGGGGGCAGCCCCCTTAATACAAAAGAGGTAATAAGAGATCTGAGGACCCACGTAGATAGTAATCTCTCCTTTGACAATCATATTGCCAAAGTAGTTAGGAAATCCTTATATGTGGCCCATCTAATTATAGTGCCCATCTACTCGTCACTCATCAGACCCATCATAGAGTACAATGCCCCATTTGGGATGTACCTCACAAGACACTTCCAACACCTGGAAAGACCACAAAAGTACCTCACCAAGAGGATTACTGGCCTCAAACATATGTCCTATGCAGCCCAACTGAAAAAACTCCAGCTGTACTCAGTGGCATATCGCTTACTCAGAGGTGATCTCTGCCTGACTTACAAAGCCATGTCCAACTCAGAATTGATGGACATGCTTCCACCTAAAGAAATCCAGGTCACTGCGGGACACACGCTCTAATGAGCTAACCCTCACCACAACAATAAATAGAACATGCTGGAGGGATAGATTCCTGTCACAGAGACTCCCCATGCTTTGGAACAAAATTCCTAACTACATTAGGCAGAGCCCCTCACTAACATTCTTCAAGAGAAGCCTTGATGAGTGGATGGGTAACAGAAAATACAGCCCTGGGATCACTTCATTGGCTCTGCTTGACAGAGGCTCAGTTAATTAATCAATGGGGCGGCAAAAGCCGATACACTCTGGCTAGGCTTAAAAATGCTCTCGGGCATATAGCCTAGTACCTACCTATGAACCTATGAACTACAATCCCCATTGGCATATTGAAGCATGATGTATGATGTCAGACACCTCCCTATACCCTTTGCCCATATAACCTCCGTATGACCCGTGTGGTGCATATGATACCTGCACAGTAATGTGTTGTGGCAATCTCACTAGTAATGAGTTGTAATCCTGGCCCTGCCAAGTGTGTCAATGTGTGTGCGTCCCTGTGAGAGTGTGGCTGTGTTGACACTGGCACCTGTTCATGCGGACAGGCACGTGTACCTTATAGCTACCATATCCCTGTTGCAGATGTCACTCACCATAACATATATGTTCTGAGGGCTCCACAACAGGTAACCTATGTGGTGCATCCAATAACTGCATAAAACTGTGATAGCACTACAAAGTCATCAGGGGTTTGAAACCCTATGCTGGTTGGTGTGTGACACAAACATGCTTAAGTTTTACTTTCCCACCCCTCCCTGACTTTTCTTTGCCTCTGTCTGCCTCTCTCACTCCCTAACTGGTGGATGTGGAGACCTACACCTGCTTTGCTTAGGCAGCAGCATGTGTATTTTAGGTAATGCTAATAATCAGCTGATGGCCTCTGCATGAATTGCAGCCCTCCCCTAGCTGACTGCAGGTGGAACAGCTATGGTAACATTCCCATAGCCAATTGCATGGAAACACATTCCAATATCTAGGAACTTCATGTTGGTGTTGGGCTTTTTCATTCACTGTGAGCAGGGACTTGATCTGTTGTTTGGCAAGCAGCATATCCGATGGATTAAGGAATTACCTCTGACAACATATACTGTGGAAACAGACCAACACAAAGGAGGGGAATGTGCCTGACCTGACTACAGACTGTAAGTGTTGCTGTACTGCATTCAGAGTAATGTTGGTTTAACAGGGTGTGTGCGGCTATGGCTTCCCTATGTGTATTAATACCTGCCATGTCAGTTCTATGTTTATGAGGACTCCCCATCTGCAGGGTCATCTGCAGACTGGGCAGTTTGTGTTGCTTTGGGTTCATGTGTTACCCACAGAGCATGTATATGTGAACTGCAGAAGGTATTGTGAGGATTGCAGTCTGTAGATGGTGAAAGCCATGACAGTTACTGACTTAATATTCCTCATAGGACATATGTTGCACCAAACCCTGTTACAACAGTAAATGCATGATGTTATCACATCAACATGTCAATATTGGCCCTGTGTATGTGCTTCGAGCCACAACTCTGTCACCCTTTGTAGATATGTCATGCATTAAGAGGTGCATATCTGCTGTACACCATAATTAGTGCCATCATACCTGATAGAAAGCCACTGAGATAGACTGCTACACATTATGTACAGTAGGGGTTATACTTGATGACATAACGTGGACATTCTGTGGTTGTTTGTACAGTACTGATGTCTGTTTAATTATGGTGAATGTCGACAGTGTGTGTATTGTTAATATGTACCTTGGCCTGTGTACAGACTGTGGTAGATGTCATCATTCTAGGTCCCGTCCTATCTGATGTTACATGCTGCTCCACTGTATGTTACCGTATTGGCTTACATGTTTGTAGGGCCATACACACACATGTTCCATACCACAGACAAGCATCAGGCCACACTGTGTAGTGGCACAGTATATATAGGGCTAGTGTGTGAGTGGCACATATGAGGATGGTGTTGGACAGATAGTCAATATATTGTAATATTATGCTAGCTTACTATATGTGGCTGTGGCTGTGTTCACATTGGTTGCGGTTATGCACTTTCACATGGGTGTATCTTACCCTGTGCTGTGACATGCCTGTAGAGCCTGCTATATATGCAGGTACATGTGCATTCTTTGATAGGAAATATAGGCCAGTGTTGAGCCAGTCTGCCTGTAGCCTGCACAGTGCTTTATTACATGCCTAGCAGCTTAGTGTACTTACCCAGTGAGATGTCATGTCCAGATACTTGCCAAATGTATTGCTGCCGGGCCTCCCTTAACAGTCATGTATGTCAGACAGAGGGGTGGGATGCTGTACAGATGTATGTCAATATCTAGTGGGTAGTATGTGGCCATGGCACTTCTGTACCAGCAGCTATTATGTGTCAGGACAGACAGGGGTGTGTGAATGTATAACCTCTGGGGGTGAATGTATACCAGTCATTATGTGTTATACCCATATATATGGCTGTTAACATCCATATTGTCAGGCTTGGTCCAAATGTTCTTCACTAAGGGGTTATGTGTATACCTCTGGACTATACAGAGTATGTCAGAATGTCCACATCTATTGGCCAATATCTCGGCTATAGCCCACAGGAGCATTACGTGCTTACAGTGGTATTGTACTATGATGTCCTTAGGATGTCTGTCAGTAGCCAATGGCGCACATGTGAAATGCAGATGTGACCTCCCACACCCACCATGTCTGTGAAGACAATCCCTGTTACAGTAGCAATGGTCTACTAATATACCCGCTATACATACCTGACATCCCCCTTGCACTAAGAAGTTGGGACTATAGGGGCTCAGGTAGGGCCACACCCCATGTTCAGGACATATGGTGAATATATATGTACATATGATTATCCAGATATCTATATAGATAATTACACATGTAGCTATTGACATATATATATATATATATATATATATATATATATATATATATATGTGTGTGTATATGTACATAGATATGCATATACACACCCAGATATATACATATACAGAGCATTATATGTCTACACATATACAGATAGTGATGCATATGCACATATATGTATACCACACTGCCATTCCTGCCAGCAATCCTCTGCTGTTGTATCCCCCACACATACGGTGCAGCTTGGGCCATATATGTGTGGGCTTCACCTACACAATACATGTGTCCACATATGCACTCCAGAGGCCAATGTATGTAACAGTGGTATACGGCCCTGTATTATTGAGTCTAGGGGGGTGCACCATACATAACCTAGGTTGTTACAAAATGTGAGGGTATCAGGGGTGAGCTGCCTTAAGGTATCTGGATGTACAGTACCATGCATTTCACCTATCTTGACATTACTTACATAAAGTGGGTTACTGCAGGCCTACTGCCTCCTGCCATACAGACTGCTTTATTTGCCAGTGTGCCTGTGAGGGTGTCAGTTATGCCTTGTTATGTAACAGTTACATCCCATTTGGTCAACTGCAGTCTTTACCACCTAGTGATTGTGTACAGACAGTAGACAGAGCCTGCTGGACTATACACCTGCATCACTTACTGTTGATTGTGTGGTATCCTGTGGCCCAGTCTGTCTTCATTATTGTACGTTTTGGAAGGCTGGGCCTAGACAGCAACAGTTGTGGACCTTTCCAGACTACTGTATTAGTATAACTGTTTCACAGTTGCATTACTCTGTTGATATGGATGTCAGTGTCTGAATAGCTATGTGGCATGGCATATACATGTGTAATAGTACACAAATAAAGGTATTCCAATTCTGTAAACCTGTGTGTGGTGTTTTATCCTATGGCCTCTCTCTGGGTATATGTTGCAGGCACTGAATGTCATTTGTATGGGTGGGTCATCCAGTGTCCAATTGTTAGGGTGTTAACTGTAGGCATAGTGGCTGTTCCATATTGTGTGCACCTTCTACATATGTATCTTACTGTACATATCTCTGCGTGTGTGTGTAGTCACATGTATATCTATATATGTATGTGTATATATATATATATATATATATATATATATATATATATATATATATATAAAAATACATATATATATATATATATATATATATATATATATGTATATCTGTATCTGCATATATGTGTCTGTGTCTGGGGATGTTGACAGCTTCCACATTTTACATTTTCTATGTGAGGCAGACTGTACTATATGATATGTTACCAATACCAGCCTGACATTATACAGGTGGGATGAAGTACTGTTAACATCTTGTGCCCTTGTCGTGTCAGGTCCTGGTTATGGGAACTGCAACACTTTGTAGTGTATTGCAGGGAGGATGTGTTTGGCTGTGAGGGGGCTATGCCTATTCGTACAAGACGTATATTGTTTGGGGCCTCTCAACCCCATTAACAGTGCATGTGGACATATATGTTTTTGTTAATCTACCATTGCTATCTAGAGATATATGGCCATATATATCTATATATAAATAAATAAATAAATATATATGTATATATATATATATATATATATAATAAAACTATGTCCGTATATACCTACATAGCTATATATCTGCGTACATATATGTAACTTGCTGTGTATATGTAGACATATAGGTGTAGACATATATATGTGTTGATGTAGGCATTTGCATGTATATATGTTCATATATATTTATATATATGTATATATTTAAACACACAGATATATATATATATATATATATATATATATATATATATATATATATATATATATATATATATACACATATATAGATATGTTGTATCTGTTTAGATATTAATATATTTACACACACACATATACATGTAAATGTTGGTATACATTCTCTGTACTGTTACAGATTTATTTACGTCTGGCATGGCTTAGTGGTAAATCACTTTGTCTATGGTGTGCAGGGTTCTGGGTTTGGGCCTTGCAGAGGCTGTTTATTTTATTGCTGGGCAGAACACGGGCCATTGGATACAGAGTGATTGAGGCACTTTAAAGCAGTTGTAAGCGGGTTTGCATGGGTTTCCGCAGAGGTAAGCACTAACTTCTGGTTACAGTTTCTTATGCTCAGCTTCTAAATAGCTTAATCTGTGTAGGCAGTGCTTAACCCCGCACAAACAGGCTTAGACCCACTTACTGCTGCTTAAAAGTGCATTACTCCTGCTTACCCCTGCTCTAATTTCTTTAAAAGAAAAGAAAAAAGGGTTGATAGGAAAGTGGTGAAAAAGGGGCACAAAGGGGGAAAGACAGTAGGGAAAATAGCTAGGGATGTGCAGGAAGGGTGTAGGGAAGGTCCATAGTTGCCCATTTCTTCTACAGCAACAGCTGTGCATATACACTGAATGTGGAGGTAGAGTTGGACACTCAAATCCCTGGGAGAGGGGTGAGGACACCAATAATAAGTTGTAATGCCAATTAGACCGGATAACGTGTCCAGTGGACACGTGCGAAATGGACAGCTATGTATGGGGCGAGAAAATTTTTTTGGGAACAGATTGCCCTTTTTGTTTGTTTCAGGTGAGACGGGGATGTTGGGGAGGGGTAGTAGGTATATTTGGAGAGGTAGGTTGGGTAAGTCAACAGACTCTCTAATTGTGACACACAGCCCTCGAGCTGCTGTAGAAGATCACCGAACTGCTCATTGATCACTCTATGCACCACGACCCCGACCTGGTGACGGGTGACAGGTGCCTGTCCACGCCCACTCCCAGGGGTGGGTGAGCCTCATCCCCTGAGGTGGTTCCACCCGAAGGCGGTGCAGGACGAACAGACAGAGAGATACGGGGTTGGGCCCCAGATATGCTGGTGCCCCGTGCCACGGCCAGCTGAGCTGGGAGAGGTGGGTCCGCTGGGACTGGCCTTCCCAAGCATGCTATAGTGTTTAGATTTCACCATCATATATGGGTTACTAATAATCAACACATTCCAGGGTTAGATATAACAGCATGCATAGATATTCCCATTAACCCAGACACCAGATACAGAACAGTTGCATAGCAAACAAAACACATGCATATATGGGACCACAGTGGTAATAAGAACAGCATGCAGGTACATTGATGGCATCATGCCAACAATGTTGGAATAATTCAATATGGCACATGCATGGGAACCATTAAAATATTTATCAAACAATTGGACATTATCAGAGTCAGTACATACCAGCTGGGGTGGTTATGTTGATTATTGCTGGAGATAAGGTGGGGGGGGTGTGTGTGTCAATTAACAAGTAGTATATTCCTGTAGTCAACATTACTTTCCTAGTCAGTGCTGTTATCTGTATCTGATAAGTCTTACTACACTACCCTATAGCCTTATTGTGGACAGTGAAATGGCTGCCATCATCATTATAAATGAACCGGTTTTACCTGTAGTATACACATGTTATCTGGTATACCTGTGGAGGGAATGTTTGTTAACACTGACTAACTGTACACATATGCCCGGATTCTGGGTTGATGTTTTGCACTATGCTATCCGACTCTTTCTGCACAGACTATGGCCATGTGTTGACCGCATGGTGGTGTGCCTGGACATATCTAGAATATTGCCCTCTTCCTCCTTTAGTGACCTGACACACGCACACATGTACATGCTTTCCCACACAGTTATATTATGTAGCACAGTGTGGGCGACAGTGTCCAGTGATACTTTATTATACAGAGAAACTGCAACACTCACAATCCCCTACAATACCAGGGTGGACAGTACCAGTACAGATTATACTGGTCTGTATTTCTCAGCACAGTGTTTGTATCCAACGTACCTGTGGGAGCAGTGTTTGTTAGCACTACCTGACTGTTGACACACAAAGTTTCAGATTGCACATTAGTATTATGCACATACATCTCACTCTGTTACTGTACACACTCTGATCACAACTTGACAACATGGAAGTGTAGATAGGACATACTTGAAATATTACTGTCCTAACAATTTCGGGGGTTGCTACAGTGACAGGTGTGTTCTCATGATGGTTGACAATCACTTGTATTCCCTATTTGCTGGCTACACATCTGGGATCATCCCACAGGCTTACCAGGGTGACAGGCAGCAGATATGGGCACACATACTGGACATTCTGGGCTGATGTGTACAATTGTGGGGTATGAATCTGTATGCAGTCTGGTTCTACTTCCGGGATTCAGATCATGGCTGTGTCTGCTACAACTTAAACACTGTCCATCACAGTTGTGTGTGCTATATTGATATTGCTGTATATCTCCAATCTGCTTTTTGTCTTATTAAGACCCTGTGCTTATGCATTCTGACCTTGTATAACAACACTCTTATACAGATTTCCTAGACAGTTATATGTTGTAGGACAGGGTGGGTGACAGTGATGTGTAGCACCTCATTATTCAGAGCAACTGCATATCATTCTTGTATTTCTGGGCACAGTGCTGGTATCTGACAGACCTGTGGGAGGAATGTTTATTAGCACTACCTGAATGTTCCCACACACAGTACCAGGTTCCACATTACTATTATGCACATACATCTCAGTCTGTTACTGTACACACTCTGACCACAGCTTAACAAGTTGGGGTGTAAATGGGATATATCTGGCTTCTTAGTCACATGAGGTATTGGGGAGTTGCTAGTGTGCCAGGTTTGTTATCATAGATGTGTGTCAATCAGATGCATTTCCTGTTTGCTGCCTATATGTATGGGATCATCCCACTGATTTCCCAGGGGGACAGGTTGATATGCAATAGATATGGGCCACTTTAATAGAAATTCTGGACATATCTGTATAGTTGTGGTGTATGATTCTGTATGCAGACTACTACCAATGGCAAGATTCAAACCGTGGCTGTGTGTGTTAAATAAACAACAGTTCACATCTCAGCTGCATGTGCTATTCTATATTTGTTGCCTGCATTTTCCCTGTTTGCTGTCTCTTTGTCTCTCAGTTGTACTAAATGGCCTTTGGGGATTACACCTGTCATATACAGGCATTCTTATATATTCAATTTATGGTGCATGGTGTGGTTAACAGCGCTTAATACAGCAGTACTATTACATGATTGCAAATCTACATTACCATATGATACCGGAATATATACATGCAGTCCAGTAGTTAGACCTGTTTTGTCAGGATATTACACTTTTATTGATATACAAATAATATGAGACTCTTCCTGCCATATTCTCTAGTGTATGCAGTACTTGCCTTGAACAATGCAGGTTTTATACTAGCAATTAATTTACTACTACTTTTATTTTTATTTTCTATGACAGTAAATGTATGAGTATTACTGACCTGCCTCATGTTGCAACCTTGCCATGTGACTGATGTGGGCCTCTTGGCTTGCAGCCCACTCCGTTGCAGCTGTGAGGGACATAAGAGGAATATTTAGCCATACCTACCCATGATATACCTGAGCTGGCAATTATTACACACATACTGGGGTGATACTTACACACAACTGGCACAACCCTGATGCTGTAGCCACTTGGACCCACTCCTCCAAGAGGTCCACCTTCCACCTCTTCAGGTCAGCATAGTGGTGCCAGACCTGCTCACCAGTTCAGGGTATGCCAGTGGAAGTGGTGAGGTCATGGGCGAGACAGTCCCAGGCCTCCACCTTTTATTGGGAGCCCTGGTATTGGCCCTGCAGCAGTCTCTGTGCATGGTGTTTAACTAGGAGTCCTGCCATGACCTTGGATTCCTGGATGCACCAGCGCTGCACCGTGAATTACACTCCTTCTCCCCTTACTGCCGTAGTACCTGCAAGGGGAAGCTACAACCAGTTATGAGATGTATTCCTGCCTCTTGGGTTTAAGTAGGGCTGATTTCCCGCACTGTTCTGTGATCGGCCAGTTTTGAAAAGGCTAAGCTATGGGCTAACCTGCTTACCTAAGGTCGCCATTGTTTAAAGGGATATACCACTGGGCACTATGAGTTAGCTGGTCTACACATTGCTCACACCTCCTAAGCTGGCATGTGCAATGTTTAGCGTTGCTTTCATTAGACTTTCATTATAATGCCTTTTTGGCATTGTTATTATTCATTACACCTGATATGTATCCCAGATTGATACGTACGTACACTCTGTGGGGTCCTTGTGTTTTATTGGGGTCTTCAACACTCTATTACAATTACACATCACTTCTGGGCTTACTGCTGTACTCCGGTTCTCATATTTATGTTATGTAGTGTGTTATGGCACTTATGATTGTATACTGATGCATTTCACAGGTTCAGTTTGGTTATACTATGGTGAGGACTTGTTTGCTACTACCTCATTCTTCGGCACTTCTGTGATGGCTTGGTGGATAACTACTGGGACTATGGTGTATGTGGTCCTAGGTTCGAGACCTGCCTGGCTGTTTATTTTATTGATGGGCAGAACAAGGGCCATTGGATACAGAGTGATTAAGGCACTTTTGGGTAGTTATAAGTGGGTTTGCGTGATGGTAAGCACTGCTAACCTGCCATTGCATCTGCTTACAGAGAGTTATCTCTAAAATTGCTTAGCCAGTGTAGGCATTGCTTACCACCATGCAAATAGGGTTACACTCGCTTACTAGTGCTTACATATGCTTACTACTGCTTATTGGTGCTTAGACCTGCTTACTAGTGCCTTATTCATTATGACACTGACACCTCACATGTACATTTACTGCAGTACTCCAGTTCATAAATATATGTTATTTAGTGGGTTATGCAACAAAAATATTGGTCATAACGTGCTTTGCCATGTAAAATTGGAAGTGCTGCAGTGGGACTCGAACCGGGAATGCCTGCTCATAAGGCAAATGCTGTGCCCTCTACAGTATTGCTCTGCTGCTTCATTTGCATATATCTTCCTTGTTATCCTCTTCAGCCTTTTAAGCTGCTTTAACCATAGCTAAGCAATGGGCACACCCACACACCAATGGTTAGCTGTAATCGGATGTTTAAAAAAAAAGGTTTCTTCATTTTATTTCAATATTCTGTTGCTGTTATACACAAGGGGACTGTTGGTGGGGGATATGCGGTCACCTGTGAGCAGTCTCGCTCATTGCATTCCCCTTTCTGCTGTTCTACATTGTGGGGGGGGGGTTATTCTGAGAGCACTGCTCTCAGACATGCCCCCTGCACTCTTACATGTGCCATGTAAGCCTAAGAGCTCAGGCAGTGCGCATCATTAATATGCATGGTGCGCTGCTGTCCTGCTCCTAAACGGTCGCTTCCATGCAGGACTAAGCTAGTCCTGCATGGAAGATTAGTAAATCCATGGGGCAATCTTTTCCATAGCTCAAAAAAACAAAACACATTTGCAGTGAATGAGTGATAGATGAATGAAATCCATTACTTTTCAAAGTAATTTTCTGCTCAAGGGATATAGGATGAGGGTAATGGAGGATAAGTAAAGAACAACTGCAGTACAGGACAGTTGTATTATCTGATGAACACAGCAGATGATTACATAAAGTACATAATTTTTATGCATTCATGTATAGAAATGTATAGAAAGGAGTGTAAACTCCATGTGGCAGCAAAAACCAGGGAAACAAATCAATAAATAAATCCTAGTCCATTGACCAAGCATTCTGACACATTTCTGTTTCATTACCAGTTGTTTTCATGACTAGTTCACTCTCTTCTCATACTTCTTTGTGACACATTTCTTTTTCATCATCTGTTATTATTTTGATTGTTAGTTCACTTACTTCTGGCCTTTTGGCAGAAGCCTTATCTTTTCTGTATCAGAAAAATTACATTGATGTTGTGAACTTTTTGCATGATTCATAGAGTGAATGAGTAAAATAAATTAAAGTTCACTCATTTCTTTCATAGTGCATTCACACAGTGATTCATTTTCAAGCTGACATCTAAAAATCAATCAGTAGCACTTATATTAAAAAAGTAATATAAAGTGATATGACTAGGATCAGCAAATCCCACATCTGCAGTGTGTTAAAATCTGTTCAACATTTTATCTCCCGTGTACCACTATGACAGTAAGATACATAATGGATGATTGTATATAAAAGGCACAGCAGCATGAGAAACGTGTGTGTGTGTCTTTACTTCATTTGAATAATTTGTTGATCACAAAATACATTCTTTGTTATAGTTCTGCTGTAAGTCCCAAATTTAATTATTTCATCTTAACAGTTAACTGGCCTACTGATGATATGCTACAAATAATACTTGCTGAGAAGGTAAAATATAAGTTGTAGTAGTAGCATTCAGATTCACTACAAGGGTGGTTGCAGTCTGGATGTAGTTGCATACAATAACAGCTTGATTCATTCTGCCCAGCCCGTTTTGCTTATCTGTTGCTCCACTATAATAAATTAAAACATCTTTTGGCTGAATGCTTTGGCTGCATAACTCATGTTATTTTTAGCTATATTTTTGCTTCTCCCCTCCAGAAGCATACTCTTTATGGCTGACTACAGCTGTTTTATATAAATTGCTTTCTCCCATTTTTTTCAAAGAGACCAACCTACCACATGTGTACCATAATTCATTATTTTCAAAAAAAAAGATTTCCTGCACAAAATGCCTCACTCCTGAATATCATATTATGCAAAAGTTTATCAAGGAGAAATTCCTAACTCATGGCATCATAAAAAGGTTATTTATGTATTTATTTATTTGTTTTGTAATATTGACTTCTTAACCATCAACATTTATATTAAGCTCTTGAGGGCTAACACTCAAAGTTAAGCACACAGAGCTAAGTGGTGTGGAGTTTATATCATAACATGGCACAAAGTTAATCAGGTATGCATTAGGGACAATATAACACTGGGATACCAAGCAAATAAATGTGTAGTAAAATGGAAGAGCTGTGTTATAAGGAAGAGTGGTAATATGCTGAGGCACTGAAAGTGCACAGCAAAACATGGGTACATGGCCATTGTGGCATGATGTTAACACCTAGTCTGGCTAGCCCTGCGGAGTTCATGCATGCCTATATATATATGCAGTGAAGAGCCCCATAGCTGGCAATTCAGATAATGTAGTGTAGGCCATGTAGCAAAGTGCCAACATAGTTCATCATTCAAACTGGAAGGAAGAGGGTAGACAGGTAAACAGGAAAGAGAAATATATTAATATATATCAGGGTGCCGGGCTGGCAACTCAACACCATAAAATCTCAACTGCCAATCATGAGTGGACAGGTGATCCACTGTGGCGACCCCTTACTGGGAAAAAGCTGAAAGAAGAAGATCAATAGAAAGCATAGAGAGGCAAAAATAAGTTATGTCAGGTGGTGGGGGAGCAATCTTTATTTAAAGGATATATAACCCCATTTTCAAAATATAAAGAGGAAGGGTTAGCGGAGTAGTTAAAGAGGAATTGTTGAAGAATAGCTAGAGAGAAACAAAAAAGACACAGTCAGTTGTATACTCATAAAGGTTGGAGATGGCCAGGTATGAACACAGACTGACAGATGGTGGACTATTGGTGATACAGAGGACAGGTTGGGCCAAAAGGTAGTTTTAGCTAATAGGCATGTTATGAGCAACAATGGATCTACTTTATTAACTAAAACAATTGCTCAGGTTACACACACTGCAAAATGCTCAACTCACTATACTTGTAATCAGCAGCAAGTAAACAAACAAACAAAAATATTGCAACCCCATTGTGGTATGTGGTCTTCTCCTACATTGCCTGTCTATAAATATAATCACCTGAGATTACACAGATTTCAGCAAAACATATTTATCAAAACAATCAGTGTACTCTAGTAATTCATACCATATTACATAAATGAGTGTTTATTAGGGAGCACATAATTTGTGAGCAGTTGAATGCCAATTAAGTGAAACATAATTAGGACTGATACAAGAAGGAGAAGAACACCTGGATTAGAACAGGATATGGTCCATGGCCAGATGCCAGACTGTCCCACCTTCCTAACTGACATTGGTAGTAGGCTGCATATGTGATTGCTCAAAGTTTGGGACATGCCACTGGCACAGAAAGGTACTTTGCCATACTCAGGTAGACATTCAGCTCTTGGTGTTCATAATATGATATCAAATTATGCAACTAACTCTGGTAGTTTACTTGTTTAGTTAGTTATGTTACCCGGGTAGGTAGACTGGTCAACTGACCCTTTTCGACCATGACCCAGTCTCAAAGATTAACATTATAAAGGACTAAAGACACATGAGATTGACACATATATATATATATAAACATAGAATTAAGATACATGCATTAAATAATTATATAATAAACCAATGTACACATTTGGATAAGGGTGAACTGGAGAGTAAAATATATGTACACTGGTTGGTATTTTGTTTGAGCAGGGCAACATTTTACGCTTAGAAATAATATATTTTATAAATGTAGGATTATCCATTGTCTCTGAAGCAGGTAAAGAAGACTTAACTGTGGAGGTGTTGCTTTTTACCAACTGACATTAGTTGGTATGTAATTCAAAGTGGCAGAGCCTTGTCCAGAAAAGGCCATTTCCTCAATAACTGTTTTGAATTTTGGTCTGTTCAGGTTAGAATAATTAGCCAGCAAGTTTCTGAGGCAATAGGCTTGGTTTCTAAAATGAATCAATTGTCTCAGAAGTGGGCTGCAGCCAAATTTGGTCATTCTGAAGAGAAGAGTATAACAAATATATGGCCTGATCTTTCAATGTAAGCCATTTGATGGATTTAAGTAAGTCACAGTGGTGTATGAATCTACTGGGAAAATGAAACTATAATTTTTTCTTGAAGGGTTACCATTTCATACAGCTGCCAGAAGATAGGCATTTGCCTCTCTCCTGGGAATTGGTCACTGAGGCCACCAATGAGCCCTCCAAGTCACATTTAGCTGGGTGATTTCCATCCCAGTGCTGAAAGACAAACCTAGTGATCACTGATAGCCCAGTACTAGTGACATCAGCAGTTCATGTAGAAGGATCTGCTGCCCTCAACAGTCTGCAGAAGGATGGGAAGGAGATAACACATTGCCACCCATACATTTCACATGTACATTGACAGTCATTTGCTGCAGTGCAGCACATGACACATGCACTCCACTACCAAGACAGTTGGTCTCACTTTCCGCAATATTATGCTATGTTCAGTTCATATACCTGAGCCTCTGTAAAGTTTGCTCACCTCAGTTCACAGGTAGAATACAGGAATAATATGAGGAAAATGCCTACAATACATGACTTTGGCTATTTCCCTAAGCTCTTTCACCAACAGCTAAAGCAAGTCAGGGTGGAAGTACTACAGGTCACTGTACTAATGCCATTACTGATCACCATACTGATTGATGCCAATAGCATCATTCACCATCTTGGTGAGCTTATGCCAGGCATCCATTTTGCACAGGGAATCATCCTATCTCATCAGCAGGCACACATTAAAAGCTCAGTGATGGAAACAGAAAGAAAATCTTGCTCTGCTTAGCACACTAAACAGGAGCCCTGCATTACACAGTGCGTCCTAAAGATATTACCACTACACAGATTGATATGAGATATAAAATGGTAGCTCAGAAGGCACAGATACATGTTCAGACATCACCTGATGTACACTGTAGACCAGCAACAGAGTGCTGCCAACATGTCATACTAGAGAGCTGTGGCACTACAGGTCTGCATAAGCCATGTACATAAGCACACAAGTCCCATGCTTCCTTGCAGCCTTTCTGAGCATTGGTAGAAAAGGCTGGGCTGGGTAGAGCATTGCATTCCAGATGCATTTCAGGGACTGTGGCACTGAACTGGTGCATTACCATAACCACTATGCTATAAGGTCCTTATTAGCATGAAATGAAGCATGGACACCATTTTGTGTGAAAATTCTTATAGACAAAATCAGGGAAATGCAGGACTATGCATACTAACACTGTAAAAGCATATTTATAAATAGTGTAGGCAAAAAACCCTCCCGCTAATATATCTCACATCTGTACCATGCAGACAAAAGAAACACAGCACAATGGCATGACATGACAATGTCCATCTGTGGAGGTGGTGCACATCTTGGCAGTGGGGCATATGAAAGGAGAGAACAAAAGTAACATGAATGCACTTGTATATAAGAATTGACATGGCAATACATTGCATAGGAGATGGATGAACACAGCATGTTTACTGCTACACAGTATGCAGATTGTTGTTGAAATTATAATATTAAGAAATAACACTGACATTGTAAGAAAAGCAAATGACTTTTTATTTTTCTAATAACCAACAACAGTTCTATTTTCTAATTTGCAAATAGGGAAGCATTATTCCAAAACTGTCATACTGTCATTTTGAAAGAACACTTAACTAGCAGTCTGAACTTTTGACCTTTAATGGCAAATTATAACAATTTGGGATTATGTTATTTTAAGATTTTCTGATTATTACAAAGATGACACTAAATTTTAATTGGGTATTTATGATTTTTCTAAGAAATAACAAAGATTTTATTTTTTATATCAAATGTTCTTAATGTTTTGAGCAGTTTGTCTTAGATAAGCATTATCTAAAATAAGAGATGTGCATGTTTGATAAAAAATATATGATGACACATTTGGCTTTGCAAAACCACTGAATTTACATCTAAAACAAGTTAGAGTACACGTGTAAGCATCTACAGTTATTAAAAATATCAAAAAACTCACATTTCAGCAAATCAAAGGTAAACATTATTTATAGGTGATTTTTAAACAAATAGCCTTATAAAATATGCATTTGGTTATACTAGAAAAGCTGCATTAAAACGATTGGTGTCACTGAACATTATTTTCTCCGCATCTAATAATCTTGGTCTTGGAATTCATGCTACCACAAATAGAGGCTTTCCAGCCTTCCTGATATCTGAAGCAGAGGACAGGAAATAATGACTGAAATTGTTATAAACAATTTAGTCTGAGGTTAGGAAACTGTAAGCAATAATAAGCACACAATTCAATATTTAATAAACTAGCTGTACCACCTAATTCTATGTCATAGGACATGCAAATCTGAGGTCTATATTAGGTCATCAAAATCTTCTTTAATCAACTTGATGGCTTATTCGTCGACCCCTATCCATCTAAACTACCTTCAGCAAAATCTTTTACAGGGTAAGTAACCAATTGGCCACTACCCCACCTAAACACACATCTCAATAAATCAACCCCCCACATCCTCTAATGTTGGGGGGACTATGTACCCCCCAACTATATATACCAGCTCCAAGATAACACTGCGTTGGGGAAAAAGACAAAGTTCTAGTGTTGGCCAACTGGTTACTTACACTTTAAAAAATGTCAGTGTTCACTGATGTTAGCTTTGATGGATAGGGGTTGATGAATAAGAGATTGATGAAAGAAGACTTTGAGGATCTAATATAGACTCGCAGCTCTGACTACTCAAATGTACTATACAATTACTTTTTAAGTAATGATGAGATTTGAAAACACATTTCCACTAAAAATACAGGAACTGTTGTAAATAATGCAAGCCCACATCACCACCTCATACATGAAAAAGGAAAGCCCGGAATGCAAGGTCCATCTAGTCAGCTATATATTAGTGAAAAAGTGCAAATAACGATATACAGCTGACTTCCACAGATGGCTTGATGCACCCATTCACAGACATCTGTAGTCCATGGGTGTAGAGAGCTTGTCATGGGCCCCTCAGAAAGGTAACATCTGGAAAAGTTCACAGTTTGTAGAATGAGGTATTTCTGGGGTCTCTAAAAATACATAGAATACAGGACCTATAGAGACGTGCTCTGAGCATGATGTATTGGCACCAGTGTGACAGGGAGCTATGCAGGCAATTAATGCTGTAGGAAACTACAAGTATGCTTTGCAAAAGGGGTCATAGAGGGTAACTGATATGATATGATACTTTGATACTCCGTGTAAAGGACAAGGCATGGTCCATTGCAAAGGACATGTCTACCATGCAGTGTGGACCATCAACATGAGAACTCTTCAAGGCTATGGAGGAGTTCCTGTGGTCTTTGTCTAGTAGAGGGGAGCACACTATCATACCTATTTATTTATTTATTTATTGTTTTGTTAACTGGGTTAGTTCCACTTGACTAGTAGCCTCCTTTCAGGGGACCCCAAGGCAGTATTTACACTACTACAGGAAATTTCACCAGTGTATCAGAGAACCTCTCCTGCTCATTAGGAGAGTCCTTGTTCCATTCGTAGTGCAATGGTGGCTGGGACAACAGCATTCAAAGAAATCTAAGATGGCAGATAGCACAGATGTGAATGCCAGAGCTCTGTCTGAATCTATATTAGATTCTGAAGAACTATTTCATCTGAATGTGTTTGTTTTGTTGGAAGCAAATTTGCAACACAGTGATGGATAGGTCACTACAACACTTCAGTGCATGGGTTTCAGGATGATATCTTGGGTGAATTGTTGATGCAGAGTGAGCCAGAGTGTAGAAAAGTTGCTTCTTGTGGTGAAAGTATGTACAAAATTCAATCAGAGAAATCAGAAACTATTTTGAATGGAGATCACCAGACAAAGAAATCATATGCTGAGATTGTTAAAGAAACTGCAGTGAAAGTGATGACAAACAGAGGAAAATAAATGTTAGCAATCAAGGGAAAGCTTTGGTGAGAATTCAGAACAAGGAAGAAAAAGAAATGGACAGGTATGACATTTGGGATAATTTAATGATCCCTTTGGGAGTTAAAGCTCTTGAGGTGAGAACCTTTATTCTTATTCATAAAGAGACATTTTGTGACATTATTTTTGAGACTGGTTCTGTTCCGGAAACTTTTGGTGGGAGTGTGAGAAGAATGAGAGCTGTAATCCATGAAATTCTTATGTGGTTAATGCATTTCACAGAAAAACAAAAAAGAAGATAGATGTTCAATTTCAAACTAAAGTTGAAAATGAGACTTTAAAGAGACACCTAAGTAAGCTTTGTAAAGACCTTATGGACATTACAAAGTATATGATAGCAGACGATTATAGACTGGTGGAATGGAATGTTGTATCATATTGAAAATGGAAAAAGAAAACAATGTTCATATCCCTAGTATGATAAACAGTGAGGGTAACAGAGGTGCTGTAAAATTTTGGGGAAAACTGAAAACATGTTTTTTTTTTTCCTGTGGAAAAACATTACTTCAGATTTAATAAACTCTGTGTAGGAATAGAGTTATTCCTGCGTGGATTGAATGGTGTCTGTGTCTGCATCTCCCTTTCGGTAGCGCGCCTTGCATATTAATGAAGGTGTGCTACTGAGATGGAGCCATGCACATGGATACTGAATCAGTGCAGGGGGCATGTTACAGTAGTGCTCACAGATATTTAACATGCCCCCTGCACTGATAAAGTGCCATATGGAACTTTACAAAAGAAAACAGTGTCTGTGGACAGTGAAATGATGAATGTGAAGTGAGTGTAATGCAGGGGGTGTATGACAGGTACTGTAACACACTCCCTGCATTGTGAAAGCGCCATATGGCACTTTACAATAAAGAAAGTGTCCTTGGATACTTAAGTAATGAATAGGAAGTGAATATCATTTAGGAGGTGTGTTACAGATACTGTAACATACCTCCTGCAATGTGAAAGTGCCGTACAGCACTTTATAATAAAGTAAGAGTCCTCAGACACTTCATACCTCTCAACCTCTTTGAACAAGAAATCTAGACAAAGGCATTATTAAATGTGGGACAAAAGCCAGAAAATAGGGACAATTTTAAAATATTGCTGTTACAAACTTAAAAAGTTGATAGAATGACAGGTTTTGCATTAGCATGGATTTTCTGAAAAGTATGAAGTATGAAACTCAAATGTGTCATTATTTTCTAACTTCAGTCTTTAATGATTTCATACTGATTTGCTAGAGAAACACAATTTCATGACAAATGGACCAAAAATATGAAGCACAAATCTGGACATCATCCAAAAATCTATATAGTTGAGAGGATTACATGAGGAATGTGAAGTAATGTCATGTAGGGGGTGTGTTACAGTATCTGTAACACACCCCTTACATTGTAACAGTGCTGTACGGCACTAAAACAAAAAATAAAGTGTCCTTGGACACTTTAGTAATGTGAAGTCTAACAGTTTAATTTTAAATTAATGTGCCTTTTTTATGTATTTCTTTTTATTTAAAGTTTAAGCATAGCTGAGCGGGTTTGCACTGGGTGGCATTTTGCTCAGCAGTGCTGAAACATAATGAAAAGCTATATAGAAATGTACAGCAGAAGTTTTCCCAGTTGAGTGGTTAGAGTCACTGCTATAAGTGCAGTAGGTGTACCGTTCGAATACCAAGAGAGGCCATTCAGCTTTTACATGGAAAAAAAATGTTATATTATTTTTTATTTTATTTAATGATGTAGTAATTAATATTTGCTAACCAGGGTAGAGCAGGTGGTGCAAAATCCCAGTGTCAGTGGAGATACGAGATGAAAACCCCCACTTAAACACAAGTGTACCATACAGTACAGTCACACCCCAAGGTGATGTAATGAAAGCACATAGGGGAGGTCATGTAAAGTAAAATATAAGCACTTAATAATAATTTATCAGTAATGAGTAATTAATATGCAATTCTGACTTTTTAAATGAAAACTTTTGTTTGATCTTAGCTCAGTTTTGCTAAGCACTGCTAATCCAAGCTAAGCAATGCTTAAACAGGACCTGTCTGAGAAATACTTAGCAATGCTTACCTCTGCTTAGCTGGTTTGAGCATTGCTAAGAAGTCCCATTCTAAGCAGTATTCAGCTCAGCTAAATGGATTTGCACACCACTATGCACTGCTCAGAATTTGCCAATTTAAACACTGCTCAACTCAGCTTAGCAAGTTTGTGCACTGCTGAACTTTGCTCAGCATTTTTGAAAATGGTCCAATGATGGCAAAGGGTGGGAATATGGCCTTATTTAAATTGCACAGGTGGGAATACAGGCAGAACCTGTTAGAGTTTGATCCCTGTAGGAGCTATGGCAGGTGCTGGTAAAGGAGTGCACTTTCAGGTGCAGTGCTGGTGCATGTTGGAGACCAGGGTCATGGCTAGGCTCCTTGTAAATAACCATGATATCAGACTGCTGCAGGGTCAGTACCAGGGCTCAGAATACAAGTCTGAAGCCTCGGACCGTCTAGTATTTGATGGCATCCTCCACACTGGTGAGCAGGTCCATTATCATTATGATGACCTGAAACAGAGGGAGGAGGGATTCCTGGCACAGTGGATCCAAGATGCTCAGGACGGGAAAGCCCCAGACATTTGTAAGTATAGCAATTGGTAATTTATCAAATTATAGTATGCATATCTGATAGACAGATATAGATAACGGTGTGTTTTCTCCACACAACTGCAAAGGAGAGAGCTTATAATCTGGAGGCCCATGGAGGATGACTGGCGAGGCTGCACTGATAGTGTGGTGAGTACAGATATATGTTCAATACATATATATATATATATATATATATATATATATATATATATATATATATACGTTTGCTCGAGTGAGCAAATGTCCGAATCCATAATAACTGAACACACTTTAACAAAAGCTCTTTTATTGAAAAAGCGCTTTCGTTAAAGCGTGTTACAAAAAAAAACACTACATTTACATTTTAGCAGGGGGGTTTTGACCCTACACCCCCCATGTGGGTTGTTGTACCCCCCACACACCCCTACTTTAATATTCTCCCTCCGAGACCGCACTACAGTGGGGAAAAGGGAAATTTCCCTTACCCGCACCGTAGTACAGCCTAGACAACAGGCATACTTATGCGAAAGTGCTTCTTTGGTGAAAAGAACTTTAGCATAAGTATGCACGGCCATTTAGGTTTCAGTCATTTGCTCACTCGAGCAAACATCCTAGATCCATATATATAAATATATATATATATATATATATATATATATATATATATATATATATAGATATATATAGTCCAATAAATAAGAAAGTGTAATTGTTTACTGCCATTAGGTATAGTGTGTTCTGAGTGTACTGAATAAATGCGTTGTTAGACCAACATTCATATAAGTAACTAATTCCAGATACTGTGTAATGCAGATAAAGGAAGCAAAGAAGCTACTATTGATAAAAGAAAACCAATACTGATGTAATACTGTGTAGGAATGGATCTGTTAATAAGGTATGCTGTGCTTGCTACTCTGAAAGTAATTGACATACATTCTTCATCTACAGGGAATGCAGTACAACTGAATTATGAAGTTAGAATTCAATAAACCACTGTGTCATGTTACCAACAATAAAGCTTATTCCAAATACTGTTGTGTTTAATCTGGTCTGTTGTTGAAGAAATACAAGTATACAGGTGCTGCACAGCAAATATGGCTATGAGAACATGAATCCAGCGCAGTGTGTCTGCTAGGCATTTGTTATGGCAACCTGTAGATGTGGAGCTCTAAAACAAGACACAATGAAAAGTGATATATGTTCTGCACTAAGAGCTGAACCTTGAATAGTAATGTGTAATGTATTATAGAGTGTTCCCTGCAGCATTGTCTTGTGTTAACCTTTGCATTTCAGCTACATGTATTTCTGAATGTAGGTATGCTGATGCAGGCAAGTTTGAGACTGTAATAGGTGGGGACTGCAAATACATAATCATGTGCAAATGTGTATAGGTCAGGTATGCAACCCAGCAGCCTGTTGTGGTCTGTACAGATCACACATAATCACATCCACTAGGGGTTAAATGTGTACACCTACATTCAAAGTGTTAATACACAGTGCACTAACTATCATGCATGAATCTTAGGCATGTATGTTCAACTGTCATTAAAGTCTTCTGTGACACTCCACATATATTACAAGGTCAGAGTGTGTAACCAAGTGAGGTTTAAGTGCAAATTCAGTCAAGCAGCAGACAGCAGTGGCCCAGTAGCTCAGTGTAATAAGAAATCAATATGTTGTTTAGTTTTGCACACACCGACCATGATTCAAATCCAGGGACTGGTACTAAGCTGTGTTTATAGCTACACACAAATAATCCTAACTATTTGTAGAAACATTCGGGTAGTGTTAACAAATATTTTCTCCACAGGGCTGACAGATAAAGAAATGTTTGTATTAGCTGTATGAAGTATATAGTAATAAACTGTGTACAAATGTTCTAGTGCCCAGCCCCATGCCCACAAATAACAGCAGGATAGCTATATACACTATGCATTCTTCCCGATACATGTCTCTCAAATGTCATGCTGTCATGGCTAGTGATCACTGTTGCCAATAACCTTGCACACAGATAAAAATCCAGTAGAAGTATACCATTAGCACAGTCACACAACATTAGTGCAGGGCACACATTGTTAGTCATATATGTAACCATGACATGTACACATCAATTCTAATCATGTACCTAGAGTTGTCACAGCTTACCCATAGCATTCCTGGTTGACAGATTAACAGGTTTGTATGTGTTAAAAAAGCTATAGGCCTCAGGTAGATGTAAAGTGATGGAAGACCTGTAGAGCATTGAGCAGTACTGTTGCGAAAAATATAAGCCTATATAGTTGTTAATGGACTGTTTTTCTCGCCCCCCACCCCTTATCTGCATCCATAATTATTATTCATATACTATGCGTATGTTATTCTCAAATCCTAATGTTGGGACTTGTGTTCTATTATCGTTCATATATTTAAATGGTTGCATGCTAACATACCTTGTTCAAATTGCATTATTGGTGGCTTGTTGCCATAAATCTAACTGGCATGCTGTTACAATACTGACTATTATTCCATTTATGCATGTGTTCTGTTTGCCATGCACTTTTTTCAATTCTATTGTTCTGGGTTAATTGGAACTTCCATGCATGCTGTTATAGCTAATGTTTAAATGTTTTGTTCATGATTAACCAAAACATTTTGTCAAACCTCAACAACATAGTACATTTGGGAAGGCAGATCTGAGTGGATCCACCTGTCTCACCTCATGTCGCCAAGGCACCAGGCCCCAGCACATCTGGGACCCAACCTCTTGCTGCCTCTCCACCGCTGCTCCTAAACCACCCTTGGGTGGAAATGGAACCACCTTAGGTAATGGGGCCTGTCCCCCCTTGGGTGTTAGTCCGGAGAGGACCCTGTCACCCGACACCAGATCTGAGGTATGATGTGCAATGTCATCCAGCATGATTTGGATAATTGCCTGCACCAGATTGGGGGCAGAGTGGAGCACCTTGAGGGGTAGGCTGGCCCTGTCATCCAGCCCCCAGCACAGCCACCTTTGGATTCATGAAGGGGCAGTGGTGACTGCCCATTGGTGGTGAGCTCAGTCTTACTGTTTCCGTCTGGGGGCACATGGGCCTCCGATTCCAAATCACCCTTCCGGTCCAAGGAGTTTACCCCCTCATGTGTCATATACCACCCCTGTCTGCTGTCTTGTTTGTCTTCTCTGTCTGCAAAGGCAACCTCTCCTACCCAACTTACCTCCCCAAATTTACCTACAAACTTTCCCCAACATCCACCTCTCACCTTAAAAAAAAGGGGACATCTATCAAACCCAAAAAAAGCACGTCCTATACATAGCTCTCAATTTTTCCCCCACATACACTGACATCAGTCAATTTACCCTTGAATTACTCAACAAATGTATGTCACCCTCACCACCCCCTGTGGGGTTAGAGGTTCTAAATTCCAAATTTTCCACATCATTCACAGCTGTTGCTGCAGAAGAAATGGAGAGCTATGGTCATTTTCTACACCCATCCTGCACATCCCTAGCTACCCTTCATAATGATTTTCCCCCTGCTTGCCCCCATTTCACCACTTTCCTATCACCCCTTTTTCTTTTCTTTTTTTTTTTTTGGAATTAGCACTGGTTTAAGCAGGAGTAAGCACAGCTAAGAAAAGCTAAGGGAAGCTAAGTGTCTTTTGGCATCGCTTAGCATTGTGCAAATCCATGCACACCCACTTAAACTGCATTAATCACCCTATCTCATTCATCCACTATTCTGCCCAGCAACAAACTGACCAGGCCTGCCAGGTCTTAAACCCAGGACCATGTGCACTACAGTCACATCAACATGCCACTATACCAAATGAGCTGTGAGAATTGCTAATGCTTTTGTAAATATATTGGGCATTATGGTCAAAAAGTCATCACTGCCAAGTCTCTAATCCATGACCCTGTGCACAAGAGTCAGAGCAACATACCACTACACCAAATCAACTGGGGGGATTAATAATGCTTTTTCAAAGATATGCATTAAAGTTATTCAACATTGAACATTAGGAAAAAAAATATCACATCCAATTCTCAAAACCAGGACTATAGGCACTAGAGTCAGCATAACCCACCTCTAAGCCAAACCAGTTCTGGAGAATTAGCAATGCTCTTGTAAAGATATCATGTATTACAGTCATGTAATGGGAAAAAGACAAACATGCAGATTATTGAACCCTGTACCTGAACTAGAGTCACAGCAACACATCACTACCCCAAACAATTCTATGGAGGTACGGATGGTTTTGTAAAGATATCAGGCACTACAGGGATGTGGCTTTAGGGCAAAAAGACATCACTGTTAATGTTTAAACCCAGAACCCACTGAACTACAGTTCAGAGGAACATACCAGTATGCTAACTGACCTCTGGAATACAATAACAGGTTTTACAAACATATCCCAATTGCCAGTCATACAGTACCGCTATATATAGTGGCCCATATCACACTGTACTTGGGCTTTTGTCACAGACACAGAACCAGTACACAGACAAATACATGCTGCTGGATATACGGGAGGCCAACAATATCAGATAGAGCTGACAACTGCACAGACTGCTGCTGAATATCCACAGTTGTGTCCCCTATTTATGGTAGGGTTGTCATAAAAACCTACCCTGTGTGCCCACATACTTTCAAGGCAGTGCAAATTGGGATTACAAAACCATGACAGACAGCTCTGTGTCAACGTCATACCCATCGGCACACACATGTCCATGCAAATCTTGTGTTACACAGCGTATGCATGCACATATATCTTACAAATACACATGCCAGATTAATAGCTTGGTAGCTCTAGCTGTAACATTTCTAGCATATGTCACATCTAGACACTCACAGTGCTGGCACACAGCCCAGTTTGTGGCATGATAACTGCAGACATGTCAATACTACATAGGAATAATTGAGTCCTGCAATCTCCTGCAAAATTGGTTGCTCCTACTGCAGTCACTGCCACCCACAATAGCACTTTAAAGGCCTGCAGGGTGGGACACATCTCACAGTTATGAATATGTGTAGTAAATGTTGACCACCACTCTATGGATGTCACCATTATGTAACATATGCACCACAAGCACATGCCTCACCTGGACAGCTGACACTGCACTCTCACTGACAGTAACAGCTTGCTCTCCCTAAATGTCTTCACAATCCCTAGTCTGATTGTTGTCCAGAATGCAGCAGCTGTGGCCTGCTACATATGCAGTAGTATGTCCAGCTACCTGCTACAGACCTGACCTTGCACACAAACACCTAGAGCAGGGCATCCACACAACAGCCAAACATAAAGGTTTGAGGGGGATGTTGAGGTTTTAAGGGACATGTGTCACAGTCTCTCCCTACAAACATATCCAGCTGATAGTCCACCATCAACTGTAGCAACATGCACAGTCAGACAGAAAAGGATGTATTCGAACAACAAAAAACATACTAAAATGAACCACCGCTGACTCCCAAAATCAGGGCAACAACAAAGTCCAATCCAGCAAGCTCAAATAGTAAAAGTGGAAAGTTTTTTATTAAATTAAGCTACAATCCGAAGCTTTTCGTTAGCGCAATGAACTAACTTCTTCAGATAAATAAAATGAAAATGAAAAACATTCGCGCCATTAAAACTAAGCAATAAATACCTACAACAGTTAACCATGCCCCTAAATTCTAGTTTGAAAAGTTAAAGATACCATTCATTTAAAAAAATAAATAAATAAATTATCTAAAATACAAATACAAATCTTCAACTGTCAAATGTAATATAAAATATAAAATGTATAATGTATAATATATAATAAATAAATAATGTAATATAATATATACTATATCAATGTGATTTGGCACTTGGAGCAACCACGCTCCTCACCAGAGAGTACCACTCCCACCACTACACCAACTGCCACCATCCCAGCTGATCATATCTGATCATATAGACACTGAAGGCTAGAACATGTACCATAAAAAAAATTACGTTACTCACTGATAATAGATAAAATATATATATATATAAATATATATGTATAAGATGCAAAGGATGTGAGTAATAAATCTATTATTGTAATAAATCTATTTATTTATTTTATTTTTTTTTGTATTGAATGTTTTATTCATAGGTTGTCTGGGTTTAAGCATATTTTAAGTGTATTTAATAATCAATTTATAATTTAATCAATTATTTACATATTAACACAATATATTGTTTAATACACTTAATATAGTTATATACATGTGATATAGTTAGATACAACCTCTTAGTCGTGTATTGGCAATAATATGTTGATTTTCTATAGACAGTTGAAATATTTGTCATATTGTATTTTATTTTTTTATTGCAAGTATGCTCGATGTGAGCCTTTGATGTCCGGAGGTGGTACTCTGGGCCACCGTGCTCCTTGTTGGTCGGTGCTATCTTCGTTATTGTAGCCACGACCTCACATGTACTTGTGGTGGGTAGGATCTTGTTACAATAATAGATTTATTACTCACATCCTTTGCATCTTATACATATATATTTATATATATATTTTATCTATTATCAGTGAGTAATGTAATTTATTTTATGGTGCATGTTCTAGCCTTCAGTGTCTATATGATCAGATATGATCAGCTGGGATGGTGGCAGTTGGGGTAGTGGTGGGAGCGGTACTCTCTGGTGAGGAGCGTGGTTGCTCCGAGTGCCAAATCACATTGATATAGTATATATTATATTACATTATTTATTTATTATATATTATACATTATACATTTTATATTTTATATTACATTTGACAGTTGAAGATTTGTATTTGTATTTTAGATAAATTATTTTTTTTTTTAAATGAATGGTATCTTTAACTTTTGAAACTAGAATTTAGGGGCATGGTTAACTGTTGTAGATATTTAATGCTTAGTTTTAATGGAGCAAATGTTTTTCATTTTCATCCTATTTATCTGAAAGTTAGTTCATTGCACTAACGAAAAGCTTCAGATCGTAGCTTAATTTAATAAAAACTTTCCACTTTTACTATTTGAGCTTGCTGGATTGGACTTTGTTGTTGCCCTGATTTTGGGAGTCAGTGGTGGTTCATTTTATTTTAGAAAAGGATGTATGACACTCACATTTGCCTGTCTCCTCACTCACCCCAACACACATTTATACAGTACACTGCTACATAATGTGAAAGTCTGTAAACAATGGCCAGAAGTAACATGTAAAACTGTGGATATAACACATCCATACAAACAGTGGACAGAATTTCCACCTACCTTCCATGAAGCTATAGCTCCTACACCTCAATAATGTCCTCCCCACAGGCCAGGAACCGGGCCAAGACCCACATGAAGGCCTTAATTATGCACTGGCTAATGGAAAGGCAACCCAGCTGTCTTGGATATAATTAGCAAATGGGAGCAACAGATCGGTGCATAAGCCATCACCTGTTCATGAGCATTACCTACAAAAAGCAAGCTGCTGCCTAGGGCAAATGGGTTTGGCACCTTCTTCATGAAGACAGACAGTGATTTTTTACTACACTACCAGTGGATTTCTTCTGACAAAGGACTACAACACTATACCAGGTATGTCATGCCATTAAGCATGTAATGGAATGCAGATGGGTGGATGCAGTCATGGGAAATAGGAATGTAAACAGTAGTGACACTGGCAGCCCAGCTAACTGGTATTTTCTAAATAATCATATGTTATTGGTGAAAATGAGTGCGACTCATACACTTGTCTTACAAATCTAAGAGAATATATGTTATGTGGATATTAAACTACAGGTGCAGATGTGTGTGTTGAACTCTATGTTATGTACTGAGCTCATACCTCTCAACTGACCAGATTTTTCCATAATGTGCACGTTTGCATCTTATCTTTAGTCAGTTTCTCAGACATTTAGTTTTTTTCCTGGCAAATCACTGGCAAATCATTAAAGACTGAAGTCATAAAATAATAGCATTTGAGTGTCAGATGTCATATCCTTCAGGAAAGTCATGCAAATGCAAAACTGTTATTCTATCGGATGTCTAAGTTTGTAAGAGCAATATTTAAAAAGTGTCACTATTTCTGGCCCTTTGTCACACCTTTATTTGTGCCTTTGTCCACTTGTCTTGCTTTAAGAGGTTGAGAGGTATGATTGAGCTTCAAGAATGTAACCACAGTGCACCGTACTTGAGAAGAACAGAAATGTATATAAAGTATTACCTGTGGAAATGTATGTATTAATAGTACAAGGTGGAAGTCTTGAACATGCAGACATATCTTGAAAAATGTCAAGAAAATAAGCTGTAGTTGTTTTACGAATGTGTTATTTCAGTTTCAGTGCAGCAAGCAGACATAAATGTCTACAGTTACAGGTTCTTGTATTGTCTTGAAACATAAATAATTGCTATTTTGAAAATGTGAGTGTGTTCAACTGTGTTATGAATTCCACTTCTACACAAACATATGAGAGATGTGTACTTTTGATGCAGAGATGCGTAAATGTAAGTTACTTGCTGTTATCCTGGGAACTGAAGGCAGTTGACAAAGCTAACTCAGCAGTAATTTTGAGTATTAACTCCAGACATGCCTCAAAGAAAGACATTTGCAGTTCGTATGTTTCTTTGTATCTGACAACATTCACCCATCTGCATTTGCCTTGCTAATAGTAAGGAAACAGGAGAAAGTGATTTAGTGTACTTATATGAGAATATAGTAAAGATCACTTTTGATGGTTTCTGTATTTATCTGAGACTGTCATGCAATGTTGTCTAAAATATTTCCTGTGATTTTGAACTCTGTAGTTACTTTATTGATTGAGTATTGTCTAGCTCCTTTATTAGTTATTATTAAATATAGTTAAACCTTGAAATTGTGGCTGGTCTGTTTCAAGATAAGTAAGGTGTTAGAGTACTTGCATATCTATTTGGTGACACTGTATAGCCCACTGCAATAGCCTTGCTCTTCATCACACTAACCATTTGGATAAAAGGCACATCACACAGTAGAATTCATCACTCTTTGGTAAGGGCCTTACAGTAGCAGATAAAGAGCTGTATTGTGGCAGTCATAACTACATTTTAGTCTGGACAGAAGGGGCCATAACTAGTAAACCTGTGACAGCCTTTTCCCAGGAGTGTGTGTGTGTGTGTGTGTGTGTGTGTGTGTGTGTGTGTGTGTGTGTGTGTGTGTGTGTGTGTGTATGTGTGTGTGTGTGTGTGTGTGTGTGTGTGTGTGTGTGTGTGTGTGTGTGTGTGTGTGTGTGTGTATTTACAAATCAAATCCAAAGTGTGTGTGTGTCAGCTACTTGAGCAGGGACATGAAGCCCTGGTCGGACAGAGAGGTTGATGGAGGTTTTGGCTTGACCACTCTGCTGAGATGTAAAGCGTATAGCTATGCCAGTGGGGAGTCTTATTGGGGATCTGGAAAGACAGTGAGAAACCAGGCCCAGATGGACTGTGATCTCTGTATGCTCTGAATGTATGCTCTGAAGGGTAACTGTACCTTACTGTGTGTCTACTTGTTATCCTCCCATTGTATATGTCTTTCACTAGTGCTAGTGGTGGGGATTGAGGTCCCTTGATTACTGGGCCAGTGCAGGGGCATCATACTGACAGTACATAATGGTGGATACAGCTGGCAAATCACATCATGTGCTGTCATTGAGCCCCTGCCCATCTGCCAATGTCATACAGGATTATTTCACAGATTGTACAGGTCTCCCTGACCATTCCTGATGTACCCTAGCTAGTTGACTGTCTGATTGTCTGACACCTATGGCTTGCATACCTGGTGGGCCCCCGCAGCAGGACAACAGGTTATAGGTAGTAGTAGTGGGGAGATGCTGGCTCTGGCTCAGCAGCAGAGTGTGCATACTGAGCATAAAATGTAAGGGAATGGATATGGTAACAGATATCCACGTACCAGACACATTCCCCAAACTCTGGACAGCCATCACGTATTGTCCAACTGGTGTGCAGAAATACACATTTGTCTGGTGGGGGGGGGTCTACATCTATCAGGCACATATACCCATTCTGCAAACATCAGGGTACTGCAGATGTCAGACACTGATGAAGAGGTCACCCTACACCATATATTCACTGCTCTCTGTTATTGTGTACATCAGATGTTCTTGGAACATCCACATGTACCTGTAGTACCACTCACCTATTTGTCAGATGTAGGCTGGATGAGATGGCACAGTAACGTTGCCCATAGGGGACACCCAGCAGTCGATGGCAATGATGTGTGCGGACATATAACAACACAGTCTGTCACAGCAGTCAGGCCATTTCTGGTAGCCCTGGTACCATTTCAGGTAACTAGGTTATGGGCCCTGAGCAGACATTTGCCTAGACCACATGTTAGCCCATGCATATGCAAGGCAGCAGCTGATGTCCCTGTCCAACAGGGACACAGATGGTATCTCAAGGGTGTATGTGCTGTTAACCATCCAGTTGACCAGGTTATGCCTGCAAAGGTTTAGGAAGCTATGCTGTCTGATGTGAACAGGTTGCTTATTCTGCTGCAGGGTGCTTGTGCGCGACGCACATGTGAGCTGTCTACATGGCCAGCCAAGGTCACTCTCCAAGTTGAGTGTGTGCGTGTGTGTGTGTGTGTGTGTGTGTGTGTGTGTGTGTGTGTGTGTGTGTGTGTGTGTGTGTGTGTGTGTGTGTGTGTGTGTGTGTGTGTTTGTGTGTGTGTGTGTGTATTACCACAGTGGAGCATGGCATGCACTCATGCAGCAGTGCTAGCAATATGGAGTCTGTGATTGCCTTGCATGCCACAGTGACGTTACTTCTGAGGAGTATGTATGACATGGGGTAGAGGGTTGGACTTACAGCCTATAGGTGTACGGTAGATGTTTGATGACCTGGTATTTCCTGGAGGGGAACCTCTGTAAAGTCCCCAGCTGCTGCATGTGCTGTCTGATATGAATGATGACTGGAGGATTATGCACATTAATGGTTCTCACTGGGAGGAACATAAAACATCAGGATCAGGAGGGCAATGCATGCTGTAATGTCAGTATGTTGACAATACCCACACACATACTGTGCTTATAGATGGCTGGGGTATGATGTGGGTGCTAGCGGTGGATAGTGCTAGAAAAGTGGATGTGCAGGGTCTGTACATAATGGTGGCCAATCTATGTGGTCCTGTGATGTGTTCCCCTGTTCATGTCTTTCAGGTGGGATATACCACAGATGGCAACTGGCCTTCTCAGAAGTGAGAGTGTAGCAATCATTGATGCCCTCAGATTCAATCACAGAGTACTGTTGGGAAGGAGCCGGTAAAACCTGCAGGAACACACTGCCCTGTGGTCAGAACTGGTAGTGACTCTCAACAATGTGGGCCACTGAGACAGGACCTATGAACAGGTCTGATACCGGGCCACAGACCTCATCCACAATGCATGGCAAAGGGCTGCAGCTGTGGCCATGGACCATGCTGGCACAGGTTGAGTGCCTGCTATGCAAGCACCACTCACAGCCATGGTGGAGTTCCTCGCAAAACTTGGTGCAGCTGCTACATCCCAGGAAGCAATCACAGCATCTATCATTGAGGTGGGTGGCACAGAGTCAACAGCTGAGGAGCATCCAGGTAAGGCATCCAGTGGATATCACTTCAATACTGTAGCATTTATAGTGGCAGCCTTAGCATACCTGGATGCATACGTCAGGTCAAACTGCATTTGTGGGTGGGGTTTTGTAATGCACACAAGTGCACACTTATTGTGAATGTCAGCAAAATGGGTAGTATCACAGCTTGTAGTGTCCATGTTCAGAAATGCACATATTATCCTGTACCAATGCCATGTGTGTGTGCTGACAATACCTCTCCCCTGCAACTGCATAGGTCCCTCTGATGTAGCTGGGGAACAGATATCTGAAGCTAGTGAGGGTGGAACTGTCTTGTTGTGGCTCAACAATTCCCTTGGCATGTTAAGGGCAGCCATTTGTTCATGCACACAACTGTAATGCTTAGCCATATTGCAATATGTGCATGTTCACTTGTGGTGGGGTTAACTGCAGTGAATCACACTGGTCATCACAGGAGCCAATTTGCAGGTACTGTAACATATTGGCACATATGTTTGTATAGTTGTAGCCACTGTGCTGTAGAGGGGTACATTTGTATTGTGTACATGGGTGCACTGTGTGTTAGGTGAAGGTGCATCACATATTCCTACTCCTCACGTATCTCACAGGTGTATAGTAGTAGTAACATTAACTGGACATAGCTGCACTGCATGTTATTGTGAGCCTTTGCACAGTGTGTCTGTTGTGGTCTAATTATGTGTCGTGCATGTCATCCATCAGAAAATGTGGTCTGTATAATGCCTTTGTGCCACCTCACCTGTATGTGTGAGTGTGTGTGTGTGTGTGTGTGTGTGTGTGTGTGTGTGTGTGTGTGTGTGTGTGTGTGTGTGGATCAGCAAACATTATAGTGCAGATAGTAATTTACATTTGTTTCTTCTCCTCACAGATGAACATGGGGGTTGGGGTCTCTCCCCCTCCCAACCTGATGTCAGTGTCTCATTGAACTGTGGTGATGATGGTAGTCATAGTGAGGCACAGGTGGAGTTGTTAGGGGCTGAATCTATACCATTGGTTGACATTTCACTTCCAGCCACAATGTTCCCGCACACAATATGCCCACATATACCCAGTCCCCAGCAGCCACAGATATTGGACAGTTAGAGGGTGGCGGCATCGAACAAGCTAGTTTGGCAACTATGGCATCTGTGATTGTCGACAGTAGCCATAGCCAGAGATCTGTTGAGGTCCCACACAGGCAGATAGACAGGTGTGCTTGAAGGAGGATTGCTGCCCATCCAGCCCCTGTCAGAGGTGTTACACCAGGTGTCACCCAACACATGTTTTGGTCTGCCATGGAGGCACAGGCATGTTGTGAACGGTACACCAGATGGATGCTCAGGGTCATGGATGCAACACTTCCTGTCATGCATGACCACCTCAGCAGCATTAGTGATGCTGTATGTCATTTTGCTGATGTTGTGGATAGACAGTGGAGTGAGACATTTTCAGTGCTCAACCATGAAATGTCTGTGCTTGAGTATGCAGTGGGAGTAGGCCATCAGACAAGTGGACATAGGGCATCAACAACATCAGCTGAGAGCCCACGTGGCCATGCACATTCATACTCATGTAGTGGCAGTACCATCAGCACTACCAAAGGGAAATGCTGACAACATCACAACATAGCAGGCCATGGGCATGTGGTTCTGGATGGTCCTGTTACGGACACGGATCCAGCAGACAGCAGTCACCGTCAGGGAGTACTACCACATCTGGCCTTGGGCCTGGTGGCCAGTGACACTCCTGGCAGAACCAGTTCCCATGTCCATGGCTAGAGACAGTGAACTGTACATCCTGCCATGTACCATGGTTGTCCAGCATACCCCTGTGTAGGGCCAGCACATGGCTTGACTGTGTATTCACACATCACTATCACAGGCAGGTCACCATGAGACACACAGAGCACCTCTCCATGGCCCAGTTGAACACCACCCCTCCACACACACACACACACACACACACACACACACACACACACACACACACACACACACACACACCACATACACATGATATCAACTGTATGGCCTAGCCTATGCCTTTGGCAGCCCCACACCACACCTTGTGCATGTGATGATACCTGTGCCACATCCCTGTCATCCATACCATCGATGTAGGGACATGCCGGTATGGGTCTGCTGCACAGGGTGAATATAGTACAGTGTAGTAATGTTATGCTGTGTAAGGTGCTGTCTGCTGGCAATTGTCCCGTGTATACATCGAAGTGTATGTACATTTCTGCCATGATGTATTATTGCTGTTAATACTGCTGATTGACTGTTGTCTGACATACCTTATTCTGTGTGTGTACAGCCTGTGGAGCTGCTGACATTACCGAAGCCAAGTATGGCACAGTGGAAACACAGTGACCTTTTCATCAGCAAGGTATGGCTGTATATGTACATGTTTACCAAGGTGCGTATGCATGCAACAGTGTGTGAGGGACAATGGGGGCAGACAGTGTGACCTTGCATGCATACCCTTTGACACTGCCAGCTAGTCTTTGTACATGTCTCCTGGGTTTTCTGTAGGACCACAGGATCATAGATAAAGAGGAGGTTACTAGAGTACTGGCCATGGGTCCCTCACAAGCCTAGCCATATTATATCCCCAACAGAATCATCCATCAGCACCTGTTGCCCCTGCCATTGCTGGACACAGGTTGAACCCCAGGGACAGATGTTTTTTCTTCCATACACTCAACCTTGATGCAGTAGATGAGGGTATGCATGGTACTGTGTTTGACATGTTTGGGGAGTGTAGTCCTGACACAGGGCAGCCTCTGTTAGCCAGAACTGACTCGCCAGCATGAGTTTCTGCTATCTCATATGTGAGTCAGGCCTCTTATGCCAGTAATGCACACAGAGATATACTTTCATACATGGTGTGGCTGTTGAAGGGCTGAGCACAACGTTGCCATCTTGATATGTCACAAACACCTGTGGACAACCTGATCAGTAACCAGTAGGCCAGTATTGATTACAGGCTGTCTGCATCAAACAGGTGTTCAGGGCCATAGCTGACCTTTGTGGGTGTTAACATAGCCTATACAGATTCTCCAGATGTCTGTATGGGTCCATAGCAGACTGGCTATGCTGCCAATGTATTCTTGTACTGACTGTGGACTATTCAGAGGTAATGTCCACCTTTTGTCTGTATGCGGTACCTTTACTTATGTCGTGAATGAAATGCAAGCAGTTCCTGACCACTGCCAGTACTTGTTGCCTGGATGCAACATTGTTGCCATCCTGAATACCCAGATCTGTCATCGCAGTCTGTGTGTTTATGGGGTTGGTGCTGATGTGGCAAATACTAGGGACATGTCCTTGCCATATGACATGCTGACACTGTTGTCTGCATTCAGCTTGAGGCCAAGACCTTGACACCATTCCATACCCACTGTATGGCCCATTGCAGTGTGTTAACAGCAGTTTTTGGCTCAATGACAGACTACAAAATACTTATAGTTGACACAGCCATAGACTGTACCTGTGTATGTGGGTGGTGGCAATTAGCATTCTTGCCTATATACATGTGGGTTGTTGGGGGAAGCAGGTAGTCACAGGGCCTTCACATGTCTACTTATTGCACACACACATAGGTGACACATATTGTGGTTGATACCTTATCAAATGTGGACTATGAGACACAACTTGTAGTAACGTGGCAGTTGGCAGGACATACCATACCCACAACTAGTACAACACACAGGACTTCCTTTGGTTTGCTACTATGACACCTTCTTTGTGTGACATTAACTTAGCTTACGCTATTTGTCATAACATTAAGGTGCTTCTGATGTACAGTAACTGCTCTATACAATCAGTAGACAACCATATGAAATGTTCACTGTCCTACGCTCTCTGGACCTCTTTATTTTTTCAGTTGTTGTCACAGGTCATACCTTGCCAAACATGGACTGCAACCTGCAGGGTGATACAGATGGTGGCTTACCTGTGACCTCTGCATATGTCTGCAGATGGTCCTGATGTTTGACACATATTTTCTTTCTGTCTGTCACAACATTGTGTTTTTCTGGCAAATTGCTGTAAAACCATGACAGACTAACACTGCAGATTAACAACAGATATTGCCATGGAACAATACATACTTTGGAAAGTGCATTCAAATGTATGACCAACACATACCCTTTGGAAAGTGCATTCAAATGCACAACCCGTTCTGATATCTACTTTCCATGCATGTCACAGCTATATGTGAAAGTTGTGCTCAGTGTTTGGTCTTTGCCCCAGTTTTCCATATGGCTTTAACCAGATGTCTTTCTGTGAGGGGATGAGAGGTATGTAGGTGGCCACGACACAGGTAGACTGCTGCAAGGGATACACACACACACACACAGACACACACACACACACACACACACACACAGACACACACACACACACACACACACACACACACACACACACACACACACACACACACACACACACACAAACACACAAAATTGAGATTAGAACCTCTACCTATTTAGCTATTTGTACTATAGTGCTACACAGTTGTCACACATGCCACAGAGCTTATAGGGTGACAGGTGACCAAAGGTACTTCTAAGGTGCATGACATCAGCAGGTCTTGTAAAGTTGGGCAATGGGAATTGTACTGGGAGGGACAGGCCTCAAAATGGTATAACAAACATGCACACACAGGGGGCATGGTTTTCACACACAGTATCACAGTTTCCAGTATTGAGATTAAAACTCCTATCTATCTAGTTAGTTGTACTACAGTGCTACATAGTTATCTCACACACCACATAGCTTATAGAATTAAGTGTCCAAAGGTACTTCTAAGGAATGACATTAGCAGGCCTTTTAAAGTAGGGCAATGGGAAGTGTACTGGGTGGAACTGGCCTCAAAATGGTATAACCAACACACACACAAGGGATATGGTTCTCAAACACACACACACGCACACACACACACACACACACACACACACACACACACACACACACACACACACACACACACACACACACACACACACACAGTTACCAGTACTGAGATTAGAACCTCTACCTAGCTAGTTATTTGTACTATAATGATATGCAGTGATTACATGTACCATGGAGCGTATAGGGCTAACAAGTGTCCAAAGCTACTTCTAAGGTGAATGACATCAGCAGGCCTTGTAATGTAGGGCAATGGGAAGTGTACTGGGTGGCCTCAAAATACTTTAATCTACAAACTTACACACAAACACACAGTTGCCAGTACCTATCTAGTTATTTGTATTATACTGCAACAAAGTTATTGCATGCCCTATGGAGCTTACAGGGCTGAACACTGTCCAAAGGTATTTCTAAGGTGAATGACATTAACAGGCCTTGTAAAGTAGAGCAATGGGAAGTGTACTGGGTGGGAAAGGCCTTAAAATACTTTAACCTACAAATTCAAACACACACACACACACACACACACACACACACACACACACACACACACACACACACACACACACACACAATCACACAAACACACACTGACACAGTTACTAGTACTGAGATTAGAACCCCTACCTATTTAATTATTTGTGATACAGTGCTACACAGCTATCACACATGCCACAGAGCTTATAGGGTTGAAGACTGTCCAAAGGTACTTCTAAGGTGAATGACATCAGCAGGCATTGTAAATTAGGCAAATGGGAAGTGTAGTGGGTGTGAAAGGCCTCAAAATAATTTAGCCTAAACACACACACACACACACACACACACACACACACACACACACACACACACACACACACACACACACACACACAATGTGTGATTACACCCCCTTCCTCACTACTATTACACAAGCTGGCACATGCCACTGGTTACAACTGATGTGCAATTTTCTGCAGCAGGACATCACTTTATGCCTTTCACGGTGTCTCTTTATGACTCTCTCTCTGTCTGTGTCTCCCTTTTTCTCTCTCTATCATTGTCCGTCTCTCTCTACCCCATGTCTATGCCTGTGTATGACTGAAACATTTTTATATGTTGCCCATATATGTGTGTATCACACTCAACAGATGCAGATATATCACATATGGGCCACCTGCAGATAGCTGAGGGTAATCCTGTGTGATGGGGAAGGGAGAGACAGTTAAGTTATACATAGCTGTCTGTATGAAAATACATACATGACAATACAGTTGTATGGTCTGATGTGGGTTTAGACATGGGCTGCAATTTTCTAAGTGTAAGAGCATGCCCAGTATGACCTTCTATAGTAAGAATGGGAGTCCATTCCAGAGATAGATGCACTCCAGACCAAGGTTTTGTCTGCAACAGCCATACGTCTCAACTTCTTAGTGCACACAATCTGGAGAAAGCCTGCCAAAATGGGGGGACAATGGCCCAAAAATAGGGACATATTTTAATTATTGCTCTTATAAACTTAGAAAGCTGTTAGAGTAACTGGGCTTGTTTTAGAACAGTAAAAACTGAAAATCAAAAGGGTTTGTTTTAGCATACATTTTCTAAAGGATATGAAGTCTGAAACCGAAATGTATGTCATTACTTACTGACATAAATCCTCAGATCATCCCAGTGATTTACTGGAAAAATAAAAATTTTATGAGGAACAGTCCAAAAATATGAACCAAAAATATAGACATTCTGCAAAAATCTGGCCAGTTGAGAAGTGTGGCAACAGCCGATTGGCTGATGATGCTGTGTAAACAGTCCAGCACCTCAGTGATATACTGGCAGGGGATCTCCTGGTTGTGTGGCATCCTTATTAACTGAAAATTCATGTCCTGGTGTGGGTACAGAGTGCACTCGACTGACTAGAGTTTTCCATAATATGTGTGGTATATTCTACCTAGTACTGTGATTTCCTGGTATGTCAGTGGCAAGGCAGTATAGAGTAATGTGGTGAACCACTGACAGACATTTGTTTATAGGTTCATTGGTTCATAGGAGGTCACTAGGCTATTGGCCCTGAAGCCCTCAGAACCCTAGCAGAGAAGAGTATAGCCCATGTTAAGACATGTCAGTACCCAGAGCCCCCGTCTAGCAGGGACACAGGTGGAATCACAGGAGTGTATTTTCTTTTTCCCATGCAGTTATTCAGGGTGCATTTTAAAAGGGCTATTGAGATACTCTGCTTGATGTGGACAGGGAGTGTATTCCACAGATGGGGGAGTCTGTGCGGCACATATCTATCATGTCAAGTCCTATTGATATCACAGACCAGGTTGATGCTGTGCCTACATGTTGCTCAAGTGGAGCTTGACTTCCAGATATGCAGCAGTCCCATCATGGCAGGGTCTGGATTGCTTTTTATGCCAGACAGAGGTCACCTCTGAGGAGTCTGTATAGAACTGAGTAGAGGGACAGTGCTTTTAACCTATCTTTGTAGGACAAGTGTTTGAGGGCCTGGATTCTCCCAGTGAGGAACCTCTGTGGTCTCTCCATCTGATATATGTGCTTTGTGATGTACTTGCCAAAGAGGGCGTTGTACACAATAATTGGCCTTATAAGGATAGAATACATAGATCTTATGACCTCTTTGTCCCTGGATGACAAACCTGTACTTATGAGGTGGCCATGTAGAAAGCTTTCCATACAACAGAAGCAACATGGTGGTCAGAAGTTAGGTTGCTATCAACCTGGGTGGCCAAATACCTCACTACTGATTGTGTATGTAGGACATTGCTGTTGATGTGATAATATGTGGGGATGTCACTCTTCCCAAAGGGAGTGATGATGCATTTTCTGGCATTCAGCTTGAGGCCATGTTTCTGGCATCAGTCATTTGGGTGAGACCCTCTTGGAGGACATCCACATTACTTTGTAAACTGATGACTGTTCCCAGCTTGCAGTCATCTGCAAACTTGGTCAGCCATAGGCCAGTGGTTTTGGCCTGCACCTCAGAGAAGTATATCCCATATAACAGAAGCCCCAAAACCAGTCCCTGGGGTATGTTGTTTGTTACGTGTCTACTGCTTGAGTTGGCTATCCCTATTATGATTAGGTGGGTTCTATCAATGAGCCAGTTTGCTACCCATCCCGTAACATATGGATTGATGCCTAGTTGATAGAGTTTATCTACTATGGCCAAGTGAGGAATAGTGTCGAAGACTTTGGCCAAGTCAAAGTGGGTGGTGTGCACCGTCTTTCCCTCATCCGTGGCTGTCTCAATTAAGTTGACCAGATTTAACAGATTTAACAGACCAACCTATGAACCTATAAACTTAAGTGACCGCTTTTTCATCGGATCTTGCCAGGGAGGATGATACCATAGGGGTGCTGCATTGGTTAATCATGTTGGTTACTACCAAGTCTAACATATGTATCACATCTTGTGGGGGTATCAAGTAGCTGTCCCAATGAATTTGCATTGATAAGATGGGGGAATCTCTGTGCATTTCTGTCATGGCATGCGTAGTTTTTCCACTCTGTGGTTGGGTAATAAAAGTCAGCCTGGATCAGGATAAACGGTTGAATCTTGATAGATTTGTAGAGGGCCAGATAGGTGGAGTGGGCATCCTGAGTCAAATATGTGGGCCTGTAGCTACATATAATTTGATAAGGGGTCTTGCCAGCAGTAAACTGTACCTGGAGTGTCTCATGTGCATCAGACTGTTTGACCAGCCTGGAGGTGTGTGTCTGTTTAATTTATATTTATACTCCACCTCCTTTGACTTTGTTGCCATCATTTTGGGTTCTGGCTGTGTGATAGGATGAGTGATCAAGTAAGGATGGGTTGCTCTCCGCAGCTGTGGCCCAGGTTTCTGTGACTGCACAAATCTCAGCATTTTCCAGGGTTAAGAATGCTTGCAATGAGTGCAGTTTCATATTTAGACTCCTAGTGCTTAGCAACATGACCTTTAATTTGCATTTGTTGAGAGCGTCATGTTGGTAGTATTGACCTCATGACTTCCTTAAAAAAGGCACAATGGGGGAGGCAAGGGCCTTTGCCAGAAGCCTGAAGCCCAAGTGAAACAGATGCAGGCCATCTCTAACAAAGCAGCATGGTCTGTCTTTCATATGTTCTCAGGCTGTCAAGCACTGGATCCCCCTGGGATGACACCAGAAAGTCAGCCATTAGTTAATGTCAATAATTTTCTGTTTGTATTGAGGCATCATTCTGGGTGATGGTAGAATGTTGCTTAAGCCTAGGGGCATACCTGCAACGGACACATATTCAGCAAAATCAATCATGTTTGTCTTCTACAGTCCAGGGAGGTACATCTGAAGTTGTTCACACCAACATGGACTAGGGCTGAGTCATAACAGTACCTGTTGTGGAGAGACTTGAGTGCATGTGTGATATGGCAGATTATGGCACCTGACAAACAAGTAACCGTGACTTTCTCCTTAGCCTGCCTGGTGAGAGGCACATCTGTGTGTCTCACAATGGAGTCTCCTATGAGTAATATGTTGGGTATATGCTTAGGCCTTAGTGGTTGTGAGACACGGGTGTATGCACTATGCATGGTATATGGTGTGGAGGTTTGTGGAGTTCTCATGTGTTTTTGGCTCTGAGATGTCCTTTGTTTGGGTTTGTTATTGTTGAGGACCTCCACATATGTGGGCTTGTGTTGTGTAGTTGTGGGTGATGTTTACTGACTTCATACACTGCAGGGAACCTATGTTACTGCACAATTTTGTTCTGGTGTTGAGGACCTCCACATATCTGGGTGTGTGTTGTGTAGTTGTGGGTGATGTTTACTGACTCCATACACTGCAGGGAACCTATGTTAATGCACAATATGTTCTGGTGTGCAAATTCTCCATTTGTCTGGCCAGTGGTTTGCCTTCCCCTTATATGTGTCTGTTTGTCCTTCTGTAGTGCAGTCACAGGCTTTGTCCATAGTCACAGTTGTTATGTATTTGTATTTCTGGTGTGAGTGGGGTAGAAGCTGTAACATCACACACAGGATTATGGACTTCACACCTCTGAGTGTAACTGTTCATAGGATCATAGGAGATTACTGGGCTAGTGGCTCTGAGACCCTTATAAGTCTAGCCAAGAATTTATCCCCAGAAAAGAAACCACACTCAGCACCTGTCTCCCCTATCAATGAGGGACACAGGTGGATCCCCTGGGACAATTTTTTAGTTGCCCATCCACTCATGAAGGTTGCCTTTGAAGAGTGTCAGTGACATATTTTGTTTAACGTGTATGGGGAGTCTATTCCAGAGATGGGACAGCCTCTGGGATACAAACCTGTCTCTCTAGGAGGGTTTGTTAATGTCACATATTAGATTTAAGCCTTTCAATTGGGTAAGTATGCATGGAGTTACACTTACAGATATGGAGCATCTTTAGTAGAGCAGGGTCTGAGATTGCCTTGTAGGTGAGACACAGGTCACATCTGAGATATTTGTACAATGCAGAGTAGAGCAATATTGATTTGAGCCTGTCCACATAGGAAAGATGTTGGAGGCCATGGATTCTCTTTGTGAGGTATTTCTGTGGCCTTTCCAGTTGGTGCAGGTGTTTGGAGAGATACATAATAAACAGGGCATTGTACTCAATTATTGGCCTAATGATGGAGGGGTGCAGAGATGTAATAACCTCCTTTTTTCTGGATGCCATCCCTTTAATTATGAGATGAACAAGGTAAAAGACTTTTCTGACCACTTTTGCTACATGATGGTCAAATGTGAGATTGTTGTCAACTTGTGTACCCAGGTCTCTCACCGCAGGTTGTGTGCTTAAAGGGTTGCCGCTAATGTGGTAATCAGTAGGGGCTGTGTTTTTGCCGAATGGTACGATAATACATTTTCTTGCATTTAACTTAAGGCTATGACTTTGGCACCAGTAATTTGTTGCTGTGAGACCCTCTTGAAATATGTTAACATCATTTGGGGAGTCAATGACAGCACGAACTTACAGTCATCTGCAAACTTAGTCAGCCACAGGCCTTTTGTCTTTGCCTGGAGCTCTGAGAAGAAGATGCCAAACAATAGGGGTCCTAGGACAGATCCCTGGAAACATCACTAGAGACAGGTCTGCTATCAGAGGTAGTGGCACCTATTTTGACCTTGTGAGTCCTATCAGTGAGCCAGTTGGCCATCCACCTGATGAGATAGGGATTTACGCCACGTTCTGTTAACTTTTTGATGATGCTCGAGTGGGGTATTGTGTCAAAGGTTGTGCCCAAGTCAAGATAAGTTGTGTGTACTGACTTTCCTTCATCCAGTGCTTTGGTTACAATCTCAAAAAACTCAGCCAGGTTTAACAGGCAAAGTCTGCTCTTGATGAATCTGAAATGGGTGGGGTCAAGTGCTTGGAGATTGCCTATGTCCTTGTTTATGAGGTCCATACTAATATGCTCCATGGCCTTATAATTCAGACTTGTCAAGCTAGTGGGGTGATAGTTTACAGGGTTAGTAGTGGCACCACCTTTGTGCAAAGGGATGATGATGGCAGTTCTCCACTCTACTGGAATGAAGCCTGTACTTAAGCTATGGTTGAATAGGGTGTTCAATGGCAAGGCTAGTTCTTGCAGAAGATGTTGCATAATACAGCCTGGGATACTATTAAGTCCCATAGAAGCTATGTTCTTTGATTTAGATAGTGCCTTTACCACTTGATCTATGGAGATGTGAGGTGCAGGGCAAGTATTGGGGATGTTGGATGGGCCTTTGGGGGGGACAGGGGCGTGAAGTTTGCACTGAAACTATCTGCTAGTAGGTTGGCTTACTCAAATGGATCAGTGTAAGTGGCACCATTAAAAACTCATTCAGAACAAACCTGGGCTTTGCCATGGATATTTCTGACATAACTGAAAAAGGGTTTGTGGTTAGCCTTGGTTCTAGAGGCTAGTTGCGATTCATAATTGGCTGTGTAAGATTTCATTAGTAATGTAATTTGTTTGTTGAGGGTAAAAAGGGAGTTTTTCCAATTGGGAATTTATGCCTTTTTACCCTTGGACAACAGTTTCTTCCTTTTATTGTAAAGTCTGTTGATAGAGGATGTCCACCACATAGGTTTGTGCTTCCTATGCATTGCCTCTTTGCCAAGGCCAGAGCATACTGGGTACTACTACTTCTGCCTACAGAGGCAGGCTCAGAGAGTTCCTCCTCTGAGTCCCCCTGTGCCTGTGGGGACCGTGGCAATGGTGAGGGCTGTGTGCCCCTTCCCTGTGATGTGCCTGCTACAGCTGTTTCCATAGGATCATATTGTGTAGCATGGCACATACTATGATCATGTGTGCAAATGTGGCTGGAGAGTACTGCAGGGCTCCACCAGATATGTCAGGGCAGCAGAACTGTGACTTGAGCAGCCCAAGCACACACTCTGCAATGTTCCTCATTTGTGCATGTGCCTCATTATGGCATTCTTCAGTGTGTGCGTGTGTGTGTGCATTTCTGATGGGTGTCGTCATCCACGGTTCCAGTGCATAGCCAGCATCCCCCACTAGATGGCCATATGCAATGTCCCCCCTGGCAAATGCCTGGTACTGCTGTGATGCATGCCAGATGAGGGAGTCATGATAACTGCCAGGGCTGCCAGCACACACATTTATGATAATGCCCTGGGCATTGCACATGACCTGGCAGTTGATGAAGTTATACCCCTTGCAGTTAATGTAGACTCTACCCTCTTCAATGGGTGATGCTTTGATGTGGATATGAGTGTAGTCTATGGCACCCAGTACCTCTGGATAGTGTGCTACATGGTGGAAGAGACACATATTGGTGGTCATCTCCTCAGGGGTAATGGGGAAATACATGTGCTCACTGGCATGTCTTAGCATGACATCCAGTAACTGGATAGCTAGTATTCTTAAGGCTACACATATCTTTGTTGCCACTGGGATGGGTTCACCTCTGTTGGCTCCAGGTCTGAGGTGAGGGTGGCAGAGCTCGGTGAGTTGCTGTAATATGTATCTGTCCACCCTGTAGTGCTCTACTATCTCCAGCTCATGTAGCCTCTGAAAGGTTACCTTAGGTCTGAACGCTCTTCTCCTCTGTCTGGGCTGGTTGTCAGCATCATCCTCATCACCACCCTCATTCAGCAGCACATAGAGATGCAGCAAAGCAACAGCAACCCCTATCATTTTGTCAGTTAAAATTCCCAAGTGTGTACTTCAATGGTGCAGAGTATGTGGGAAAAATCAGATTGAAGGGTGTTTGCATACTTTATACTACTGTGCTGCAGATGCAGCCTGTGTGATTGGCTGACTATGATACATCCCACTTGCCAGCTACATTACTGTGGAGTTTGAATGGGCCAGTGTGAGTGCCAGAGGGATTATAAGTCATTTATAGTTGATTGCCTGCTGTAGAGGTGTTTCTGTTTATTTTTTTTCTATTTCCTGTACATTTAAGCCCCGTGCAAACTTGCTGCTTGAGTGTAAACACTTCTAAGCAGATCTGACCCTCCTCTGTACTAGACCATGCTTAGCTTTTTTCAACCAGCTAAGCACAGGTAAGCAGCCTCAGACACAACCCTTGCTTAGCTGTGCTTAGCTGAGTGCAAACAGAAGCCTGTGAACTTCAATGTGATTACACAAAGCATGACACACCCTGTTTTCATGTCAGCTGCCTCTTCTACCTACACCACCACTTTCTAGCCCCTACATGGTTAGGAACCTGCCGATACAGTGGCTCATTTTGCTATTCAGTAAGCGTAGCTCATTTACATACACCTAATTCCATATACCCTAGTTACACCACTACACAAGAGCCTATGTCCTTAGCAACCACTATAACCTGCCATTGTGTGAGTCTGCATGCTGGCCAGTATAATGGGAAAATTCATTTTACCTTAAATAATCCCCTTTTACTATTTTTTTTTAATTTTTTTGTAGGGTCGCATATTTGGGCACCTCTGCACTCTGCTTAAACATGGCATATGTGCCAAAAAAAAAAAAACTTTTGATTTTTAACATTTTGCATCAGTTTTACATGTGAATGGCCATAGTTGTGGCCATTGTCATGCCTAATGCAACTAATACATGCTTTCATTTTAGTTGTCACAGCCCCAATTTTTTTTTTTTGCCGTCTGGTACACGGTTAGTTCCAGCATACATTTTACTGCAGACACGGCTCCTACACAGATGCCTCTCTGCTTCAAAAATCACAAAATCACCTCATTTGCATGGTTTTCACCAGCAAATGAGATGATTTACATTATATGATTGCCTCTGTGGCTGAACAGTACTAGGAGGCTTGTGCATGCCCTCAGCCTTGCTTCCTGGATCGCTCAGCCTCCGAACTCTTTGTTTGGGCCGTGACACTATGCTTAAATGGAGATTAGCTTCATGTAAGCATTATTGAATTACCCCAATCATTTGATGATTAAGTGTGATAACCGGAAATGTTTTATTTGTGAGTGAGGAAAAAGGTGATGATGCAAAAAAAGTTGAAATGTTACATACTGTACGTAACAAAATTGGGCACTTATGGTTGGATTATAGCCTAAAGAAATAAGATGAAGAAAAAAAACAAAAGTAAGATTAGTATACAAAGAAAATAAATAGTCGCACTTAAAGATAAGGATGATATAGAGGAACAAGAACAGAGCAGCAATAAAAACAAGGATAAACAGAAAATAAATGGAAGAGAATATAGAAGAAGGTTCTAAAATAAGTGAAGAGGAAGATATATATTTGAAAGTAGTGAAAAGTAAAAAGAATTCTATTTTCAAAAGAGTAAGAGACAGAAAAAGAAAGTTTAAAGGGGTAAGTGTAAAAGAGGAAAAAAAAGGAAATGGATAATGCAAATTAGATATTATTTTTAAAATTACATAATTTCTGGTGACCAACACCATAGACATAATGACAGTTTTAGAGTGCTTTCTGTATGTGTTAATAGTATCAAAAATGTAAGTAGAAGAATACGCATTATAAACTGATGTAATAAGTGTGATGTTGATATAATAATATTGGATGATATAGGATTTTTTTACATAAGAAGGGACATTACAAAGAAAGAAACCTTCGGGAAGAGATACAATATGAAACTTAGGAAAGGAACTATGTTCAGGGATAGTTGTACTTTGTAGAAAGTCAGTCAGTATGTAGTAATTAATATGAATATAATATTAAAAGGAGATTTTAATTGTGATTTGAGAGGAAAAAAGATAGGAAATGATGTAAAAAGTTTTGAAGCCATAACATGTGACAATTTAAAGATTTGGAATAATAATTTGTGGACATATAGTTGTGGTAAATATACAATGGGAACAGATTATTTTATTATATCACAAGGTTTAAATATAGCTAAGGGAGAGACATTTGTTACAGGCTTTTCAGGTCACACAGCTGTTTGGGGAGGAATACAAGAAAATAAGAAGTATAAGACTGGTCAAAGGAGTAAAAAAAATAAATGAGAAATTATGGAATGAAAATAAAAAAATAACTGTGTGTTTTTTGGAAGACCACATTTTCACTAGAGTGTGGCATAAAAACTGGTCTGTGTGGTAACTAGCTTATACTGCAGTGTGCAGTGACTGAGACCTGGTACAAGGTTCTAGAGAGCACCCCTGCATTACCAGGCTATAACTCATACTACACTTTTTGGCCATCTAACCTGGACCAGCACAACAAAGGTGGAGGTGAGTCCATATTCATTAAGGATATCCACACCTCCAGGCTAGTTCCGCAGCATAATGCATCCGAAGTTATCCAAGTGCAACTAACTCTGGGCAAAACTGCAATCCAAATTGTAGCTTGCTACAGATCCCCCACCATGTCTCAGGAATCCCACTCCTCTTTTCTTGATATACTGGAAAATATTAATATCACTAAACACCCTAATAATGGACGATTTTGACTACCCCACCATTAACTGGGAAAACTACTTATGTACCAACTCCTTTGCTCAATGCTTTGTGGAATTCATAAATTACAATGCCCTGGATCAACTTATCCACACCCCCCACCACGGGCAACAATATCCTACACCTAGTCATTACCAACATGAGTGACTGGTGTTCCACACCTGAAGTCAACTCCTCATTGATCAGATCCAACCATAAGCTAATCACCCTAGATATCCGCATCCCGCCCCCACCCACCATTAAGGAAACCACGGTAAAAAATTTCTCCATAGCCAACTTCATGCTTCTTAAGACAGAAGTGGAGAACTTCATGACACCCATACAGGTGGACAATACAGTTACAACTACTGAATCCTACACAAATGCACTCTATAAGCACTTACATGAGTGCATGGATCGTGCTATCCCAAACAAAACCAAGATGCTATCCTCCAAAAAAAGGAAGCCAATCTGGTGGTCCCCTGCCATAAACAAACACTACAACAGAAGAAAGAAACTGTTGCAAAAGATAGTAAAATCCCATGAGTGGAGGAGCTCCCTGGTCAGCCTCAGTAAGAAGCTGAGATCCCTTATAAGATCCTCCAAAGCTAGCTATGAAAACAAAATCACCACTGATTCTAAGGGCAACCACAAAGCATTCTATAGCTATGGCGAGAATCTCAATGGCAACACCCAGATCTGCCCTGAGTTACAGCACAATGGCACAAAAATTACAGAACAAACTGATATTAGCAACATCCTGGCAGATAGGTTCAGTGCTAACTTTACCCCCCTCTCACCCAATAAAGTGTCCATATCTATACAGGAAGAATGCAGAGTCCTTGTAATCACATCTATGCAGGTAAAAGCTGCACTCTCTAAAACCAGAAACACAGCATCCATGAGACCGGACAACATCCCAGGCTGTGTTTTCAAGAACTACAGAACGAACTGGATCCCCACCTAAGCACCATGTTCAATCATAATCTCACATCAGGCTTTGTGCCCACTGAATGGCACACAGCTACAGTTATCCCAGTCCAGAAAGGGGGAGCCACCACTGATCCTGGGAACTATCGCCCTATTAGCTTGATGAGCCTGGTATACAAGGCCATCATATGGAGCTCATAAACAAAGACATTGTTAACCTCCAAACTCTGGACTCCAACCAGTTTGGGTTTGTGAAAGGCAGATCATGTCTTCTGAACCTGATCATCTTCTTTGAGGCAGCCACCAAAGCCATAGACGAGGGTAAGGTGGTTCACACAGCCTATCTTGACCTCGCCAAGGCTTTCACCACTATTCCCCATTTTGGAATTATAGCTAAACTTGATAATCTATTTGTAAATCCCTATGTCACAAGATGGGCTGCCAACTGGCTCACTGACAGAACCGACACTGTAAAAGTTGCAGACTCCAAATCTGACTTCAAATCAGTGACAAGTGGAGTACCACAGGGTTCAGTCCTGGGACCTCTCCTGTTTGGTATCTACTTCTCTGAAGTACAGGCTAATGCAGAAGGCCTCTGGCTAATGAAGTTTGCAGATGACTGAAAACTAGGAGCCATAGTTGAGTACCCAAATGATGTGGACATCCTACAGAAGTGCCTCACTGAGACAGACGCCTGGTGTCAGAGGCATGGCCTCAAGCTCAATGCCAAAAAGTGCATTGTCATCCCCTTTGGTAAAAACTGTGTACCCATGAACTACCACATAAACGGCAGTCTACTTAACACTGAATGTGTGATAAGAGACATTGGGACCCAGGTGGAGAGTAGTCTCTCCTTTAATAATCACATCGCCACAGTAGTCAGGAAATCCTTCTATGTGTCACACCTCATCACAAAAGGGTTCTCATCCAGGAAAAAAGTGGTCATTGTTCCTCTTTACTCAGCACTCATTAGACACATTATAGAGTCCAACACCCCTTTTGGAATGTACCTCACAAGACATCTGCAGCAGCTGGAAAGGCCACAGAAGTACCTCACAAAGAGGATTACTGGCCTCAAACAGATGCTCTAAACTGACCATCTCAAAAAACTCCAGCTTTACTCTGTAGCATATCGCCTACTCCGAGGAGATCTCTGCCTAACATATAAAGCTATGTTAAACCCAGGGCTGTTGGACATGCGACACTTAAAGAAATCTGAATCCCTCCAAGCTACACACTCTAGGGACCTAAACCTTGTCACCACAATAAACAGGGCATGCTGGAGGGATAGATTCCCATCCCAGAGACTTCCTATACTCTGGAATAAGCTACTCATCTATGTCAAGCAAAGTTCCTCATTAGCACTCTTCAACAAAAATCTTGATGAGTGGATGGGAAATAGGAAGTACACCCTGGGGATCACTTCTGTGGCTCTGTCTGACAGGAGCACAGGACATTAACTTTCTTGGGTGGTGTAAGCCAGGGAACCTTGTTGGCTAGGCTTACTTAGGCCCCTGGGCCAATAGCCTAGTACCTACCTATGAACCTATAAGAACTGCTTTATAGAATGGCAGTCAGATGTAAGAAAAGTAGAGAAAACAAACTACAGTAATATGTATGGATGTTTTAAAGGATTTAGAAAGGAACAATAGGGAATATTATATAACAGAATGAAATATTTATGAAAAAGTCAAGAGAAAATAAATGAATAATTTTTTCAGCAAAGATATTTTTTACAATTTATTTATTTATTTATTGCATTTGTTAACTGGGAAAGTCCACTGGGCCTAGAATGAGCCCATTTTCAGTGGAGGCCCAGGGAGAAAAGCTCCACAATAATTACATACAATGAACATGTTAATGCATAATAGATAACAAAGAATAACGAGCAGTACAATGTAAAAACATATAAGCATCATCTTTCTTGAGTAGCATAGTTAAAGAGAAAACTAATATCATGAGAGAAATAAAATATGATTGAAGAGAGGTAAAAAGATCTCAGGAACATATTACGAATATCTTTTAAAAGTTATGTAAAGAAAATATTTCAAGATAAGGAAAAAAAAACAAGAAAGACATGTTAAAAATTGACAGAACAAGAAAATAATGAATTTGAAAATGGGATGTCTTTATATAAGTTAGATAAGTAACTTCTCCATGTTAATTTACAAATGGTTTCAGGATCAAATGGAATAGGATACTAATGTTACAAAAATATGGATTGGCAGGAAAAAAACACTTCTAAAAAGTCATGAATGAGTGGTTAAATGAAGGTTTTGGATATAAAGATTTAGGCAGGGGTATACTTAAATGTGAATGAAAAAAGGAGGATAAAAATAAAATTAAAAATTGGAGACCTATACTACTGAATAGTACAGATTATTAGATATTTCTGAAAATAATTCAGAAGAGAATGGAAAGTGAAATGAAAAGTATTATGGAAGCTGGCATATATAGTTTAAATGGAAAAGAATGTCAGGAATTATTATTCATAGTAAGGGAAGCTATGTATGATATTATAAACAGGACTGACAAGACCAAGACCATGACAGGAGATTTAAGTAAAGCTTTTGTTATAGTACAATGTAAAGAACTAGAACAAATAAACTTAATAATAAAGAAAGTATCCTGGACTGGATACTAACAAATAACCCACAACAAAAATATACAACAGGAACCCTCCCAGACGACCTTAGTGACCACTCTCTAATATATATTATCAGACATAAAACAAGTTTAGCTATCCCTATTTCAGTCAGAACAGTCCGTACCAAAAAACATTTTGACCGCGAACTATTTCAAACTGAACTTACGCAATGCAACTGCTCACCTCTTAAGTCTCTCCCTATAAATGAAGCAGTTAATTACTTCAGTACCACTTTCCTGGCTATATTAGACCATCATGCCCCAATGCGCTCCATAAGAATGAAAACTAAACCAGTCAAATGGCTCTCAAATCATACTAAGAAACTAATCCTTAATAGAAACAAATCTTGGGCAAAATGGCGTACCACAAGGAATAATATTGATCACCAAACTTTTAGACAGCAAAGAAACATAACAAAAAAAGCTATCCTACAAGATAAAAAGAACTTTTATATTCAACTACAACAATCATCCCTTCAACAACCACAAAAGTTCTGGACTACTATTAACACTCTACTATCACCAGGCAAAGTAGCCACACCTAATCCACTAGGCTCTAACCGTGACTGTCCAACACAAACAGCAAATGCCTTTAATAATTTCTTTACTACTGCTATACTAAATCTAGCAAATCAACAAAAACCTGATACTTCCAAATTGCCCACTCCTAGCTCCATTCCCCCCCTTCCATCTCGAACCTATACCCACCTCCTATATCTCCTCCTTACTTCAAAAATAAAAACCGACTACCCCCTCAGCTGATAAATTACCAGCAGAATACCTTCAAATAGGAGCCAAAGCTATTGCCTATCCCATCTCCATATTGATTAATAGAACCATAAAAGAAGGCACTATCCCATCTATCTGGAAAATCTCACACATTATTCCTCTTCACAAAGGTGGAGACTCAACTGATTTCTCCAACTATTGCCCCATAGCTCTACTCTCTCCACTCGCTAAAATAATGGAGAAATGCATCCACAAACAATTACTAAACCATCTACTCCTCCATAATCTTCTAGCTAACTGTCAACATGGTTTTTGGCCATTTCATAGTACCACCACAGCCTTGTTATCCTTTACTAACAGTATCAACAAAAATCACAATAAAAATATTCCTTCCCTAGCATTTTTGTAGACCTATCCAAAGCCTTTGACATGGTCAATCATCAGCTTCTCCTCCACCTTCTGAAGTTCCTCTCTCTCGACAATCCTGCTATGAACTGGTTTATATCTTACCTGGAAAACTGAAAACAAGCGGTTCTCTGGCAAATCCATCTTTCAGACCTCCTTCCCACCTCCGTAGGTGTCCCTCAGGGCTCCATTTTAGGACCACTATTGTTTTCCATTTTCATAAATGACCTTCATCTTTCTACTCCACTCTCTACCTGCATTCAATATGCAGATGACTCTACCATAATCTCTTCTGGCACATCCCAAACTGAACTTTATTCTTTCACACAAAAAACTTTCACCACTATAGAACAATGGTTATCTAACCATTGTCTTCTCCTTAACCCTAAAAAAACCAAACTTTTGCTCTTTACACCCTCTTACTTGTCTCCCCCCCATCATTTCACACTCATATCCAGTAATGGTACCGTTATTTCTCCAGACCCCACCACCAAACTCCTAGGTATTACAATTGACAATCAACTAAAGTTTGACAGTCACATAAACACAACAATAAAGAATGTTAACTGAAAACTCGGATCCCTCTATAGAATTAAACCTTTCCTAACACCTGAAGCCAGGACCACAATATCTAGAACTCACCTAATCTCTACCCTATTATATGCTTCTCCCATATATACCAATCTTTCTAAAAATAACCTTAACAAACTAGCTAGATCATAGAACAATATTGCCAGATTTGCTACAAGCTCTCCTTACAGGACTCATCACTGCCAGAAACTAAAACAACTAGGCTGGCTTGAATTACCTCACCAATTACAATTCAACCAACTTATAATTGCCCACAAAGCCATATACCAACCCAACAACACACCAATTCTTTCTACCTTCATAAGGTCATATAACAACCTGAGGAATCTACGTTCCGCTAACAAAATGTTGATTTACACTTCCTTAACATATAACTCAGCAGGCGACTCCATATTTTCTAACTCAGTTGGTAAAATATGGAATCAATTACCACATAAACTAATCTCGCTGGAGGTCCTCATCCCGCCCCCACCTGAAATAAAAAAGACCACAGTGAAAAACTTCTCAAAAGCCGACTTCACACTTCTAAAAACTAGTGTGGTCTCCTTTAAGGCCCCTGAGCCAGTGGTAAACATTACTCAAACCGCTGAATCACTTACAAATGCCTTCTACCAGCACCTACAGGACTGCATGGATCAGGCAATCCCAAACAAAACTAAGACTCTTTGTACCAAAGGCAAGCATCCAGTCTGGTGGACCCCAGCCATAAACAAGCTCTACAACAAAAGGAGGAAGCTACTACAAGATAGAGCAAAATCCTTGAAAGGTAAGATACCTTTGATCATTATAAGTAAAAAACTAAGAGCTCTCATAAAATCATCCAAGGCAAATTTTGAGATAAAAATCGCCAAGGACTCAAAAGACAATCATAAGGCCTTCTTTAGCTATGTTAGAAACCTAGGAGGAAACTCCCAGATATGCTCAGAATTAGTTCAAAATGATGTGAAGATTACTGAACCTACACACATTGCCAACATACTGGCTGACAGGTTCAGTGCAAACTTCTCCCCCCCCCCAAAAGGAGAGATATCTATACCAGAGAATTGTAGCCCCCCAAACATCTCCAACGCCCAGGTGAGAACTGCTCTCTCCAAGGCAAAAAACACAGCATCCATGGGACCGGATGGTGTCCCCGGCTGTGTGCTCCATGAACTCAATGAGGAATTAAACCCGCAGTTAAGACAGCTGTTTAATCTTAGCCTCAACTCAGGATACGTACCCAAGGAGTGGCGCACGGCGACTGTGGTCCCACTTCACAAGGGCGGTGCCTCCACCGACCCTGGAAATTACCCCATCCCATTAGCTTAACAAGCCTTATCTGCAAAGCCATGGAGAGGATCATAATGGAACTCATAAATAAAGACATAGGGAACTTGCAGACTTTGGATCCAACCCAGTTTGGCTTTGTCAAAGGCAGATCATGCCTTTTAAACTTGGTTGACTTTTTCGAGACAGTCACCAAGGCCATTGATGAGGGAAAGGCAGTCCATACAGCCTACCTCGACCTGGCAAAGGCCTTCGACACAATACCCCACTCAGGTATCATTGAAAAACTCATCAGCTTGAATGTAAACCTATACATCACAAGATGGGTTGCAAACAGGCTAAGTGACAGAACCCACAGGGTCAGAGTTGCTGGAGCCATGTCAGACTCAAAGCCTGTCACAAGTGGTGTCCCACAGGGCTCAGTCCTGGGTCCACTCTTGTTCGGCATCTACTTTTCTGAAGTACAAGCAAACACAGGAGGGTTATGGCTGACAAAGTTTGCAGATGACTGCAAACTGGGCGCCATAGTCGAAAACACATCTGACACAGATATCCTTCAGAAGGGCCTCACAGAAACGGATAACTGGTGCCAGAGCCATGGCCTAAAGTTAAACGCCAAGAAATGCATAGTCATACCCTTCAGGAAAAACAAGGTTACCCCTAGCTACCATATAGGTGGCAATCCACTGAGCACAGAAGAAGTCATCAGGGATCTGGGGACCCAGGTTGACAGTAGCCTTTCATTTGACACTCATGTTGCTAAAGTAGTTAGGAAAACCTTCTACATTGCCCACCTGATCATGAAGGGATTCACATCTAGATCAAGGGAGGTCATCGTCCCCCTGTACTCATCACTCATTAGACCTATGATTGAGTACAATGCCCCATTCGGAATGTATCTGACCCGACACCTGCAGCAGCTGGAAAGGCCCCAAAAGTTCCTCACCAAAAGGATAAAGGGTCTCAAAATATGTCTTATGCTGCCCGACTGAAAGAACTCCAGCTCTATTCAGTCTCATACCGCTTGCTCAGAGGTGACCTGTGCCTGACATATAAGGCCATGTCAAACCCAGATTTGATGAATATGCTTCACCTCAAAAAATCTAGATCCCTCAGAACCACAAGGGCGGGAGACTTAAACCTTGACACGGTTATTAATAGAACGTGCTGGAGGGACAGATTCATCACCCAGAGACTCCCTATGCTGTGGAACAAAATCCCGGTACATGTGAGGCAGAGCACCTCGCTGGCCTTGTTCAAGAGGAATCTTGACCAATGGATGGGAGATCGCAGATATACCCCAGGGATTACTTCGGTGTCACTGCTTGACAGAGGCACAGCAAAATAATAGGCATAGTTTTATTCAAACTAAAGGGGTGGCGAAAGCCACATAACTATGGGCTAGGCTTATAAATGCCCTTGGGCAGATAGCCTAGTATGAACCTATGAACCTATGAACAAGACCTTACAACCCTAACCTCTCTCCCACTATTTAAAACTAACCTAAAATATTTCCTCTCTAACCACTGGTTATGCTCTTGTACCAACCCTGACTAACTGTTATTCACTAATTTTCCTGTTTCATTTAAAACAGAATATTCTGAACTATAAACCTCTTTATGTAACTCTCTATAAACTAATCTTTTCTCTTAATTTCTAACATTATCATTCCTGAGTACCACTTTCCATGTTCGATTCTTTAACTAACTTTTTAACAGTACTTTCTTTAAATTATGTTTTGGTATTTGTAAATTTTTACAAATCAAAATATGTAAATTGTAAATTTTTGTTAATCTGAGGATGCATCATTCTATATTAATGCTATTTTCTAATAGTTGTATGATATGTCTCTGTGTTTTTTTCCGAGGATGTTTTTAATATGTTTTTAATATGTTTTTAAGATGTTTTTTTTTTTTACTGGAACTTTTCTTCTCGGGCCTCCAGTGAAAATGGACATGTATCCAGTTGGATTAGCCCGGTCAACAAATGTAAAATAAATAAATAAATTAATTAATAAACAATGTGAATTTTTGTGGACAATTGTGGAAGTGTAAAATATTAGTAAACAATTTAAGAATGTACGTTGTTCTGCATATAATAAAAATAAAGCAAGATTTTTAGTAAATGAATGGTTAAGCAAAGAAATAGATTAAGCTAATGGCATATGTCAAGGATGTCCTATGAGTAGCATATTATTTGCATTAGTTATCAATGTATTAGTCAGAGAGATACATTTGTGCATGTGACATGCTACTCATAATACTATTGAAGGTATGAAACAATCCAGTCATGTTTACTTATGTAAATTATACTATACTGATTAAGAAAACAAAGGTTATTTTGATTAATTCAGTAAATAAATAAAAAAATAATAAATTCAGTTTGACTGGAAAAGATTGGATATTTATCTAGTGTTTATTTGTTGCCAATAATCTATGAAAAAATAGTATAAGAATTTTTTTTTTATGGTGTGAACTAGTGAAAAGAGGAATCTTATACACTGACAAGGAAGATGGAGGTTTAGGATCAATAAACCCAATTGTGTATGCTGCTTCTTTGAATTTGTATAAAATGTTGTTTTGGATAAATGATACAAATGAACAATTGGTAGCTAATATACTAAAGTCTAAATATAAGCAGCATTGGGACATGTTAAAAATTTCAAAAAGAAGAAAAGCATGTTTAAATTAAATCATGAGATGTTATCAAGAAAAAAATATTTTGTGGAAAAAAAATTGACGAAATAGACAATGACAGGAAAATGTCATGATACAATATTATTATGTTAATCCTTGGGCTGAGCCTGTGAATGAAACAGTTAAAGCTATAAAAATATGAAAAGCGCAGTGTAATAAATAAGTAGAATGTCAAGATTTTTATGGAGTTTAGTAAGTAATAAATTACCAGTAAAGGGAAATATATATCTATATATATATATCTATATCTATATATATATATATAATTAATTGAAAGAGTTTGTATATGATGTGGTAACGAAGAAACTACAGAACATGTTTTCTTACAATGCATAAGAGTTGCAAAATTGTAGGAAAATGTGTAAAGAAAATTTGTTTGATAATATAAAGGACGTAAATAAAATAAGTACGGATATGATTCTGTATAGATATTATAGATGTAAAAATAAGGAATATATTAGTTAAATAGATAAAATATTACTTTATGTTATATGGACCATTTGGGATGAAAGGCTAAATGAAATCATGTTTAATGGTAAATGGATACTAACAGTAATTTTAAGAAAAATTAGATGGTGGTCATGGAAAAAGGATTGGGGTTCAAATAAGGCTTAACATAATAAAGAATAGTAAGATGTTTAAGATTATATGGAAATAATGGAGAGGAATGGAAATTTGTATACTGTATAAATATTTAAATATATACATTTAGCATTGGTCATAATGTTTTCTTCTTAAATAAAGAAACCTTACTCTTTTTGATAGGTGCCACAAGATCTTTTGCATCCAAATGAGATAGCACCAACTCAGGAAGATGGAGCCTTAATTTAACATCTTACCCGAAGGATGACACAATCAGTAGTGCAGCACCTCCTTATGCTACACACTGCAGTGTCAAAAATCAATCTGCAGCCTTCTGCACTAAAGGCAAGTGTGCTAACTGCTGCATCACTGACACTGCTATGGCTAGGATATGGGTGACATCCTAGTAATGACCACCTGTGTATCAGTAAGTCACATACCAAGTTACTACTAATTAGTACACATCTGTATGACACAGTGCATTGCAGATGTGTGTGTGATGGGGCTAAATCACAAAAGATCTTCTGTGTATCTCTCATTTCAGGTATCTCTGGACTGCACCAGCAACAACCCACACATCAATGTATGTGTGTATGTCTCTATATGCTATATACATGGAGACTTGTCTATCACGATGCATGGCATGTAGTGAGAGGTTATAAGCATATATCTGAGTGTTTATAGACATATCATATTCTCATGCTTTCTAAGGCTTTATTGGTAGACAGACTAGCATAATGGGACAACACTTGCAGACATTGGCTGGACTTCATACGCCTACACTCAGTGGAGCTCCAAGAGCAAAGCCTCTAATACAAAAAAACACATTACACAGGTTGCCACAGGGGACTCCATTGTACAACTCAAAGATGCCCCATTCACCAGACTCAGCAAAGAGAAAATAACAGTCAGTTGCTTATCTGGAGCCAAAGTCCACCAACTTACGCATGCACTCAAGTCACTACACCACAAGTACAAGTATGATTATATCACAGTTCACACGGGCATTAATGCCCTGAGACATAATTGTCTGGACTATATAAAGAGAGACATTGTTGATCTCTGTGAATGTGTGTCTGAAGCAGGTATGTGCTTTGCATTAAGCAGCATTCTCCACCAAGAGTAATGCCACAGTATGAACAAAAGATGATTGCCTTTAGTAAATGGATTAGTGTCTGGTGCCTTTCCAGTGGGATTCAATATTTGTCAGGGCATGCTTAACAACCAATTTACTTTGCAAAGGATGATCTGCACCTGTCTTCCTTGGCTTCTGAATATTTGCTAAAACTTTATCTGCCCCTGTTATAGCCTTTTTAATGCAATGCAAAATTGACAGACCTACCAACATAGCAAATACAACCCAAAGAAATCTAAAGGTCTTCCTGCTCAGTGCTAGGAGCCTAAACAAGAAACTCCATTCCCTACAAGAACTCCTCACTCTAGACCAAGATATAGTTTAACTCCACAGAAAGTACTCTAGCAGTGCATGGCTTCAGTGCCTTCCACACATTTAGAACATCAGCTGCAAAGGCAAGGACAAAATGTGGAGTGTTCTTTATCTATATTAGCACCAAGCATAACTCCTTGTTGGTTAAACAGGGCAATGCCCTGGAATTTATCTATGTGCAAATCACAAGAGACAAAGTCCAATATCCTAGCAAGCTGCAGGTTGCACTATATGCCCCTAGGAGCCCATAGCTTGTACCAAGGCCTACTAGAAATACTCACCATTAAACAAAATACCCTATTTGTGGGAGATGTTAACTACTTCTCTGTAGACTAGAAAACACAAAGTGAGTCAAACTTTCAGGGTAATGATACCTGGACTTTATTAATAGTTGAGTAAACCAACAAAATAGTGGGTGGTATCCACTTCCTGTTGGAGTGTAACCCACTTTTGTGGTGGGGATAAATCTGGACGGAAGAACACTCTTACTGTAATAGTTGTTACTCCTGGAGGTCCAACTCTAAGTCCTGAAAAGGACTTAGTAATTCATATGTGGTTTTCAATAGACCTGTTGTGGCTCTTAAAAGGGCCTTTGTAGTCTTGAGGAAGACTGTTTTGGCTCTTATAACGGCCTTTGTGGTGTGGAGAGGTGGTCCTAAGGAGGACCTTTTTAGTCCTGAGGAGGAATGTTGTGGTTCTGAAAAGAACCTTTGTGGTGGATTGGTCCTGAGAAGGACCTTTTCAGTCCTAAGGAGGACTGTTTTGGCTCTGAGAAGAAACTTTGTGGTGTGTTTGGTCCTGAGGAGGACCTTTGTAGCCCTGACAAGGACTTTTGTGTAGTAACTGTCAGGTGGGAGGTTGGGTTGTACCCTTTTGGTTTCCACCTGGGCAGTCAGGGATGGCCCTGTCGTCAGATCTCATATGGTCCTAAAAATGACCTTTGTCAGTCCAGATGGGTCCCTAGGTTGTCCTGGTGCCCCATTGCTGGTCAAGGCTGGGCTAGATGAGTTCCAAGTAGGTGGCCCTTCAAAGGACTGGTGTGCCTCCTTGTGGTCCAAGGCTGGGCTTGTAGGTGGAATCCCAGTCAGAATCTTTTGAGAGTCCTGAAAAGGACTTAGTTAGCCCTTAAAAGGACTGTAGGGTTTGAAACCTCAAACTTTAATATGTACAGACTGAACTAAAAATGCAGTGCAGGCCTTAGATAATACAAACAGAACAAAAATACATGAAAATGCAAACATAAAACCATTTAATTAAGGCCACAGTGTTACATTCACAAAACACAACTTAAATAGCATGCAAGGTGTTCACTGTAAAATAAACAAATCTTTGAGGCAGTTCCAGTCCAAAAGAAATCCTTTATTCAGTCCTTGCAGATTACAAATTCAATACAACCTTCCTCCAAACATTGTTCTGAGTGACTAATCCTGTGAGGTGCCCTTACTTTTCTACAGATCTAAGGGGGTCTGTCAGGTTAGCCAGCCAATCATGTGGTGGGGGGTGGGAGGGGATATTGCCTTTATTTTGTCATACTCTGTGGTGGGTGTGGCTAACCTGTTACATCATTTTCAATTAGGTTGTTTTCAATTAGGTCCAGAATGTAGTTCCAACCAATAGTATTGTGTTACATTTGGTATTGCTATTCTCCAGATTCTCACCTAGATTTTTTCCTCATACAGGTTTATCTTGTTGTCTTTCTTCTTATAGTTAAAGTTTCAAAGATTAAACTTACATTTTAGCAGTTACAAGTCCAAATTAAAATTAAAATTAAAATTAAAATACAGACACAAATGAATGAAATGGTCCACTAGTATCTGTGGTTATTTTGCAGTTACTGGTGGAAGTGTGTGTTTATCATTGTTTACTATGTTACCTTGGCCCACCTTTGCCAAGCTTTAAAACACAAAACCTTTAACATTCTACATATACAACAAACATAAGACAAAAATTAGTAACCATAAAATTTAGTACTCAGTGTTTATGACAAATGCTTTCGCCCACTAGCTTCTTCAGGGAGAAAGGTGAATAAGGAAGTTGAAAATCAAAATTAGTGATTTATAAGCTTTAGTATTAATTTCAGCAACACTTTTAAAAGCATAATTGTGTTATGTGTGGGCACCCTGGTCATAATTAAGATTTCTTATGTTATTAAAGAAAGAAATTGTGGGTTGAAACTGTTTAAAATGATAAAATAAGCTAAAATAAGATTTTGGCACCAAAAACATAGACCTGTGCTTGGCGGTCCTAACTAGGAGGTTGTGGTCGGCTCTATGGAGCTGAGGATGTGCTTCAGAGGGTCGAGAGGCTCAGTGGTGCCATGACCACCTCGTTGAGGTGGAAAGTAAAAATTCCGAATTTTAGCACTTAGTTTTAGTGGGTATGGTCTTAAAGGTCTCATATATGAACTCACATTTAAGAATTAGCTATATCTGTGGACTTTATTTTTTGTTTTTTATTAAGTTCTAATGAATTGTGCATTTGGCACCAAAAAACAAATTTAAAACATAAATCTATGATTGGGGAGGGTGCCCTGGTCCTAGTTGGGATCTCTCCTGCTAGAAAAACTTAAAAGTGTGGATTAAAGATGTGTTTTTCTTACGAATAATGTTTTTGGCACCAATAAATACTAAATTGCACTTGGTGGTCCTCACCAGCGGGTTGTGGCCAGCCCTGTGGAACTAAGGAATGGCCTCAGTGGGTCAGATTCCTCCTTGGAGCCTTAATTACCATGTGGAGATGGGAAGTGAAATTTCTGATTTTTAAGGCTTAGTAGCAGTTGATATGGCCCTCCTGGTCCCATATATGACCTTACTATTTTAAAAATGGCTATAACTATTGAAATAATAAGTTATTTCCTATTTCTGGTGTTTTTGTCACCAAAAAATGCGAATTTGCACTTGGCGGTCCTACCTGGGAGTTATGGCTGACCTTGTGGAGCTCAAAGTCGGCTAGGAAGGGCGTAGAACCTCGGTGGTTGGAAAACCCCCCAGTGGTGGTGGGAAGGGAAAATCCCAGCTGAATGACTAGATCTTTGTGACACAAAACTTTTGAATTATCTGTGGTGGCTTTGGGCCGTTCTGGCTGCATCAATTGTTGGATTATCTGTGGTGCTGAAGGGCCGTATTGGCCAATTTTAACACAAATAAAGAAGGCTTTACATAGACTGGTCATGGTCATTCCTGTCATGGTATTGGTGTTCTTGTTGACATAAAGGGCCCTGAAATTGTATAAGTAGTTTGGGTGAACTTCTGGCTTGAAAAAACAGTGTTCAATTATTCTGTTTGAGTTATGAAATTGTTTGAAAATGCAGTCTGTTCGTCATCCAGTTGCCACTATGTAAAGCCTTGTAAACCACATAACATTTATCCAGTCTAGTCTATATCTAGGAAACTATGAAACTATGGTGATGGCAATGCTCATGGCATTGTGATTAATACAATGGCACTGTACAACATTACCATGGGATGGGATCTCAAACATCACCAATATAACAGGTTCCTGTGGAGGTAAAGGCTAAAATCACATCATCACCAATACAAGGAAGCCCACCTGTGAGAGTGCACCCAGCAGAAGCTCCTCAGGAGTCTCCTCCTATACAAACATTGCCTTTGCAGTGCACATATCCAACATAGGAGAGAAGCAGCAAGCTTTGCATCTCCAACACAACTCCAAATTAGATTCTGATCTTGGCAAATGACTCAATATAAATGAAAAAAAAAACGTGAAAGTCAAAGATCCAAGTACAGTAGCTATCAAGTGCATTCTAATGATTGTGATTGTGCTCAATGGTGTGTGTTATGATATGCAAAACCTGCATCATGACATAAATGATAGAGACAGGGAGCTGGTGTTTCTGCTCAAGTATGTGGTGATAAATGTGGTTTCCACTGATGGTTCAAAGTGACAAATGATTACTTTGCTCCAGTCTGCCACTGTAAACCATGCAGTGCTCAGCAGTGCTGGGTGCAAATGCGAGGTGGCTATGCACAAACCACATCACTGCATACTACATAGGATTCTTCTGAGATCATTTCTCTGTCAGCATGGTCACACAGTCTGCCATGCCCAGGCATCAGAAGTTGTAAAGTCATGGGTGGTTATGTTCTTTGGAGTCAACACTTTGGACACCTCAACAGGCTGTTCATAAATGTTCCTGCAGTGCTTTACCTTCATTATCAAATATGGTTCTGTGAAGTGCAACAGCAGTACATGGCCAATGAGCACGTCATAGATATCAAAGATGTATAAGCTGTCACCATGGTACAAACATTCAAGATGCAAGCACTCAACCTTGTTTTTTAACCTTTCCTGACAAAGACCTCATTGAACTCTATGGCACCAGGCTACAGCAGTGGGCATTGTCAATAATCACAGGATAACAGTTCAGTCTCACCTAAGAAGGATGTGATTGCTGATTTCCACAACCTGCTAGATGACCAAGTGGCTATCAAATTCAGATCTTATAACAATACCCCATATTACTGCTTTGCTGACAGCTATCACATTATTTCTCAGGACGTTGATGATGACTATGCCTTACCATCCACTAATAAGAATCAACTGATGCATTGGGTGACCAGTCTATACATTGCTAAATGTAGCATGGAGGATAATACATGCATCACTATGTTCTTTGTTAAAGCCATAGTTGAAGACCAGATGTCACTTCTTTACCAGTGCTGCTTTTAATTATTCCCATTCCACCATGCATGAGGTAACACTGTTATTTCTTCATCCCCAGTCTCTTTGACTTACTCTTCCACTGCTGATACTTCTGCTATGCTTGGTCCTTATGAAATGTTGTATTGCTACTTTAGCTGTTTATGTAGTGTTGTGTTATTCATTATGGCACACGCAGCACAACGATTTTGCTGCTGGTGTCTGGTGGACATAGCAGTGCCATAAATTATTTGTCCAAGTACAGAAAGAAACCCTTTAGTTGTCCATTCACATGCTCAATGATATTATGCATTTCTTCATGACCAGTGTTATGTACATCCTCTGATATGGTCTGGGAGGTGAAGACTGGGGTCAGCATCCACAGCTCAAAAGCATATCCAACATAATTTGCAACTCACAAGAGTCAGAACAGTGTGTGACCTATTCTCTGATTGCATGGTACATGTGTATACTTCCCCATGTAACCCATATATGTATACCCCTATAGACTAGATGACCTTGTAAGAAGTCTCTCTGCACAGACTGATCATATATGTTGGATGCATGCTACATATGTGAACATGGGAACTGCCAGAAAGATCCACAGATACATTATATACAATATCACTGGCATTAAATAATACCTGTCAGTTGATTTGGAAGCATTTCTTATTGATTATATCAACTATTGCCAACCCAGTAGGGGCCTTGATGGCAATGTGTGTGTTTATGTGAGTCTATGGTGCCCAGGACTTCAGAGGAATGAGCTATGCTATAAAATACCCTCACTGTAGTGGTTTTCTCCCCTACAGTCTTGTGGAACCAGATATGCTCCAAAACATTCTGCAGCATGATTTCAAGGAGTGGATGTAGGATAAGTTAGGCTAATGTCTGCAATATACCTAAAGTCTCCTCCATTGATCACTACAAGGTCCCAGTTGCTAAAATGTTTAATGCTAGACATCCATTTGAATTCATTGGGATGGTCATGGAACAAGATGTCATTTTTTTTTCCTCAAACAACAGAACAAGTTGGTGACTAAGTGAAAAAATCCAGTGAGATGACTACAAAAAGTAGATCTAGAGTGTGATAAAATATGACAGCCAGAAAGGCAAGTAACAAAAACATTCTAATACTTGAAATAGTAGGATGGCTTACTGATTACTTCTAGATTACATGTGGATTTTTTTAAATAAATTCTAAAACATAATATTATCACATTGCATTTGTAAAATCTATTCTTTTTGCAAGGAATGTTTGTTTGGAGTAAAATACTTAATACAGGGAAAAAACCCTGCCAAGTCCACATAGTATATCATAAGTCTTCAGGTCAAGAAGCTAGACAGTATGCTATTCAGATTTGAAATGCATGTTTACAGTTATTCTTATGATTAAACAAAAGGTATTAAACCATATCTATAAATAGGAGCAACATGTTATATTTAAGTTAAAGTTTATTAAATAGGACACTTGTGAACAACGTTTTGCTCTGTTGTGAATGTAATTATGATACAGTACTGACATATTTTACAAAGAATTTCATAAAGTAATGCAACTTAACATTTACCACTTTCCAAATACTACAGATAGATGAGCTCTTGAATAGGAATGTGGAAAAAAAGTATGATGCGACCATTATAAAGTGTTAGTGTCACATTTTTTAAAATCTAGAGTAATGGCATTTATTTAATTTATTTATTGACTGGGGTAGAGTACTGATCTCAAATTTCTGGTTAGCTCATTGGATAAAAAACAAAGTAACTAAAAATAGACTATTATTAAAAACACAAATGTAAAATAAGCAAGTAGAAGCAAATAGTCTAATACTGAAAAAAAAAATATATATATAGATACATTACCACTGAACACACTTTAACAAAAGCACTTTCATCGAAAAAGCGCTTTCATTAAAGTATGTTAAAAAAAACACAATCTCCTTGAATGCAGGGGGGAAAGCCCCTCGATGCGAGGGGCAAGCCCCCCACACCAACCCTACTATAATATTCTCACTCCATGGTCGCACTACAGTGGGGAAAAGGGAATTTTCCCTTACCACACCATAGTACAACTGGAACAACAAGCATACTTACGCGAAAGTACTGCTTCAGTGAAAAGTACTTTCGCTCAAGTATGCTCACCAAATTGGGATTCGGTGAAAGATGCAGTCGAGCATCTGTACAGATCCCATATATATATATATATATATATATATATATATATATATATATATATATATATATATATGGTTTACCTTCATTTGACTGAAAGCTCATTTGACTGACACTCATTTGACTGAAACCAAATGTCTGAAACTTCATTTCACTGACACTTCATATGACTGACAGTTTATTTGACTGACAATTAGTACTGGCAGTGTCTAGAGCACTGTAAGGCAAGTAAAAGGAATATGTCCTTTTCCTCACTGTAGTGCAACCCTGGAGTTAGTATATATAGTTAGGGTGAGTGGGAGCACAGCCCCCCACACTGGGAGGTGTGCCCCCACTTAGTTTAATGTTATATTCTCTGCTTTTGGTTTTATATTGTTTAGTAAAACCAAAGTTAGTGGGGGCTGCACCCCCACACCCCACAGTGTGGGGGGCTGCACCCCCTAGCTATATATACTAACTCCAGGATTGCACTACAGTGGGGAAAAGGACATATTCCTTTTACTCGCCTTACAGTGCTCTAGACACTGCCAGTACTAATTGTCAGTCAAATGAACTGTCAGTCAAATGAAGTGTCAGTGAAATTAAGTTTCAGTCATTTGGTCCAACTAAAATGTTTGTCAGTCAAATGAGCTTTCAGTCAAATGAAGGTAACCCATATACACATATACTGTATATAAAGATCAGAAGAGCAGCTATTTTCTAATTATATTAAAATATTAAAGCAGAATATGCAATGCAATAAATAAGACAATTTTTTTTACAAATGAAACAACAAATACATTATTTTCCATTTTAACATATGGTCCAATATCTGAAAATGGGACGAATTATAGATGAGAAATAGTACATTAGGAGAAGCACATAGGTTCATAGGTGGTTACTGGGGTATTGATCCAAAGGTCTTTATAAGCCTAGCCATATGCACCCAATATAATATTAGAGAAATAAAATATAACCGATCTTGCCTAAACTCGAGATCTTAGTTAGCAATGACTGCCCTTATCTAGAAGGGTCATAGCTGAAATCCTTGGCAGGAATTTAAAGTTTCCCATCCAGTCATCCGGACTACACTTAAACAGTGTCATGGACGGGCTTTCTTTAATGTGACCTGGTAGCCTATTCCAGAGGAGTGGCAACCTCTGAGAGACATATCTGTCTCTCCAGCAGGTCCTGTTTATGTCACAAGCAAGGTTAAGATCCCTGGAGCTGTCCCATTTGACTTGCAGATGTGCAGCATTTCCATTAGGTTTGGATCTGACACTGCTCTGTAGGCCAGGCACAAGTCTCCCCTATGTAGTCTGTACACTAAGGAGTAGAGTGACAGTGACTTCAGTCTGTCAATGATTGATATATGCTGGAGACCCTGAATTTTCTTGGTTAGACATCTCTGAGGTCTCTCAAGTTGCCACGGGTCCCTGGTAAGGGACATACCAAAGGGAGCATTGTACTCAATTATTGGCCTGATGTGGGTTGAGTACAGGGGTGTTATGATCTCTTTCGTTCTTGAGGCAATGCCTTTGTTAATGAGGTGTGTGACATAGAATGCTTTCCTTACCACAGTAGAGACATGGTGGTCAAAGTTTAGACTACAGTCAACTTGCATTCCCAAGTCTATCACTACTGAGTTGTTACTTAGGGCATTATTATTTATATCATAGTCTGCAGGGATATTATTTTTACTGAAGAGGATGATAATGCATTTTTCTGCATTGAGTTTGAGTCTATGGCTTTGGCACCAGTTGCTGGTTTGTTTAAGTTCCTCTTGAAGTATACTGGCATTGTTTGGGGATTCAGTGATTGCACCTGATTTGCAGTCATCAGAAAACTTGTCAGCCACAGCTGTTTTGGCCTGAACTTCTGAGAAGTATATTCTAAACAATAGGGGGCCCAGCACTGACCCCTGTGGAGAACACTGGTGACAGGTCTGCTGGCTGAAGTAGAGTCTCCAACTCTGAGTGTGATCTGTCAGACAGCCAGTTAGCAACCCACCTGATTACATAAGGGTTGATATTCAACCGGGAGAGTTTATCAATGATGCCTGAATGTGAGATTGTGTTGAAGGCCCTGGCTAAGTCAAGGTATGCACAGATTTGTTTTCGTCTATGGCTCTAGTGACACATTTGAATAAGTCCACCAGTTTTAACAGGCATGACCTGCCTTTGACAAAACCAAACTGTATCAGGTCAAGCATTCTGAGATCCCCTATATCCTTATTTATAAAGTCTATGATGATTTGTTCCATGGCAGTACAGATATAGCTGGTTAAGCTTATGGGTCTGTAGTTCCCAGGGTCTGTTTTTGTACCCCCTTTATAAAGGGGGATGACAGTTGCTGTTTTCCATTCAGCAGGGACAAAACCAGTACTCAGGCTCTGGTTGAAGAGAGTACCTAATGGAGTTGCAAACTCATGTTTTAGACCATTTAAAATGCAAACTGGGCTGTCATCCGATCCCATCAGGGATGTGTTTTTGGCCTTGGAGAGAGTATTAATGACGTGCTCTTTGAATATATAAGGTGGGGGAGCTGTAGAGGGAATGATTTGTGGAATGTTTGGAAGGAACAGGGGGGTAAAACTTTCCCCAAACTTGGCAGCTAAACGTAGATCAGAGAGGGAGAAAAGGAAAAGTAGAATAAGTAAAGAGACTCAGACCATTGTATATAAATGGAGGTGAAGAGCACGAGTATTTATCTAGGGATTATATTGGCTACAGATGGAGGAAGGTGTCACACTATTCTTGATTCTTTTTGACACTGACAGCATTTAATAGCCAAAGTTCTGGGTTAGTAGAATTATGTCTGATACAAAGATTGTGGGTAGAATTGAATGGGTTGATTTTACATGTACATGGATTAGATTCTATGTTCCCGTTCAGTACAAATATGAAGAGGAAAGGGTTAGTTTATAAAGCATTTGGAATATTTTTGTGCAGGTTTTGATGTTCTGGTATTAAGAATAAGAGTACAGAGCTAGCATGTAGCTGTTTGTAGAATGGTTAGACTAGAGATAACGTGAATTTGTGGGAGTGTGTTGGTTATGGAGGAGGGTTTATGGAGTACAAGACAGGGAGTTACATGGAATCAGTGGGTGCTGTGAAAGGCTATAATAGCAATTGCAACTAACATTTTTAGTTGGGTGCAATCACTTAAAGCATATGTGAAAACAGTTGGAAAAAGTTAGACTAAAGTATAAGCTTCACTGCGGGTAATAATTTTATTAATGATCTGTAACCACAAAACATACTTGTTTACAGATTTTATTATCTGGAAGCAATAATCAGCTAGAATTCCAAATCTACAATCTAATTATCCATTCAGCTTTTCTAATTAACACTACCACACCTCCAGCAAACACAGACAGCACTACTGATAGTATTGCTACTCAGTTCAATAACCGCTTTGTCGAAACCGTACATAGCTTACTCAAAGATAACCCTGCAACTCCCTTCACCCTACCAATCTGTACTGAAAAAAATTTACTTTTTTCATGTTTGAACCTGAAACAACGGCTACCATTAAAAGATATCTTCAAAATTTGATACCTGCAATTTTAACCATTGATAGTCTACCTGGTGAATGTGTTAAAATGGCAGTAGATTTTCTTACTTACCCTATTTCCGTACTGATAAACCAGACAATGACAGAAAACTATGCCCCCTTACTCTGAAAAAAAAGATAAAAAAAAATGTTTATCATTCTCCTGTGCAAAGGTGGCAATTCCCTTGAATTTTCCAATTACAGTTGTATAGCTATTTTAACTCTTCTATCTAAAGTTCTTAAAAAAATGTATCCATACTCCCCTTCTGAACTACCTTAGCAACAATAATCTTTCTGAAAATCAGCATGTTTCCATCGCCACAGCAGCAAAAATACTGCCCCCCTCACTTTTACTAACACCATAAACATTCACAGAAATAGAGGTAGCCTTGTTTCTTCTCTTTACTTAAATCTATCTAAAACTTTTGATGTAGTTTCTCATTAAAAATTACTAACCAAACTGTCTTTTTAGGACTTTATTATGGTTTCAGAGCAACATATCAACTAGCTAGCTGTAAAATGGCAATACAAATAATCATCATTTCTTACTGTTTCTGTTGATGTTTCTCAAGAATCAGTGCTAGGACTATTACTGCTTAATATCTTTGCAAATTCTATCACAGTGGAACCAAACACACCAGCACAGTGTAACATGCAGATGACTCCACCCTTATATACTCAGCTAGTAAATCTAAAACCACAATGGGTGATTCACTTTACTCAAGTTATGTCACTAAACTGTGGAACAAACTACCAAATGAACTACACCAACTAGAAAAAAATGAATCCAGACTGACGCAATACCTGTTCAACTCTTGGTTATGCTCCTTCCTAACACCTGGATAATTATATAGTCTCATCGCTATGACTGTATATTCTGACAACCATTCTCCTACTTGTATATAGCCAACATGTGAATTTCTGCCCCTTATTTTTGTATGTATTTATTTTTTTTATTTTGTTCATGCTAATGTATATTTTAGAAAACATTTAGCACTTCTCAAACCCACTTTGAGTTGTTAAAAAAATTGTAATAATAAGCTACGTTTCTACTGTTTTATGTTTTAATATGCAAACCTGGAGCTTTTCTTCCCAAACCTTCAACAAAAAGGGGTTTCCCCAGTCACACTATCCCATTCAACAAACAGAAATAAAAAAAATAAATGAGTGCAAAATATACAGTATAATGTTACAGTATCACAAGAATTCTCTATGTAAAGGAAGTTGTTTAAAAGTGATACATCAGTATGAAGTGAATCTGAGTGTTTAATAACAACAGAGTATGGGGAATAACTAAAGTTAACATTACACTTTAAAATGATGCATCATCAAATGCCACTGAATGCAGATTGTTGTGGTGGAGACTGTGTACTGTATATAGGAGTGTGTGGATAGATAACTATCAATATATATATATATATATATATATATATATATATATATATATATATATATATATATCTATATATATATATATATATATATATATATATATATATATGTATATACGGGTCTACTTCATATGATCGAAAGACCATTTGATCGAAACCCATTTGATCGAAAGATCATTTGATCAAAAACCAGTATTCAAGGCAGTAAACTGGGATTTGTCCCCTTCCCAAATGTTTTGCGACCCTGGAGTTGGTATATATAGTTAGGGGGTGTGGGGGCCACAGTTTCCTTTAAAAGAAGAAAATAAAACCCACTCCCCCCTAACTATATATACCAACTCCAGGATCGCATGACATTGGGGAGGGGGACAAATCCCAGTTTTATGCCTTGAATACTGGTTTTCGATCAAATGGGTTTCGATCAAATGGTCTTTCGTTTAAATGAAGTAGACCCATATATATATATATATATATATATATATATATATATATATATATATATATATATATATACATACATATATATAGAGAGAGAGAGAGATAGAGAGAGAGAGATAGAGAGAGAAAGAGAAGCAGAGAGAGAGCAAGAGAAAGAGAGGGAGATTGTGTGTGTTTAAGATAATAAGTATGTGAGGTAAGAATGTGATTGCATCTTTAAGGAATATGTTAGGGTCCTGAAGTGTATGAGGTTGGGTTATAGTTAGTGAATATTTATTATTTTGAGCTTGGTATTTGGCAGAGATGTGATGTACTTGTCACAACTGGAGTGGCCACACTTTCTCACTTAAAAAATTAAGGGCATAAATCACAATATCTCTGCAGACTATCTCAAAGCTCTGTCCCTCTACATGGTATCATACAGAGTACTTAGCATCAACCTCTGCATAACATATAGATCATCAACAGACCCTATTCTGTCAGACCTATTACACACTGTCATGGCCAATTTTAACGTGCATATACTCAAGGAATTTCAATCTGTTTTGCATCATAAATAGAACATGCTGGAGGGATAGGTATGCATCACAGAGAATACTTCTTCTATGGAACCACCTTCCACTCCACATCAAGTGAATTACTTCGCTTGCTCTATTCAAACGTAATTTGTATACATGGATGGAAACTGCAAACTCATCCCTGGCTTATTAACCATCTCCTTCACTGATAGAGGCAAAATGTAAATGTTCTGATATTTCCTTGTCCTGCTCACACTCCATCTGTATTATTTTTATGCAAAATATAAGGGCTAAAATCTGCCATGGGAATGTAAGACTTGATTTCTTAAGATCCTCATAGATCAATGCTCTAGAAAGTACCCATGAGCCTATAATTTTAACAGAGTAGACAGAAATGACAGGAGTCAAAACAAGAACTCATGTGATGTGTGTGTGTGTGTGTGTGTGTGTGTGTGTGTGTGTGTGTGTGTGTGTGTGTGTGTGTGTGTGTGTGTGTGTGTGTGTGTGTCTATATGTATTCTACAAATGGTATGATGAGGAGCATTTTGAACAATATGGTATGACAGTGTTTGTAAATGATGTAATGTAGAAGGAATTTTGAATCTGTATTTAATTACAGTGATGGAAACATAGAAGTAGATGGGCTTGGGAATGGTTTGAGTAAATTTAAAATTAAATGTGGGAGAGGTTGCTGGGGATATGAATGGGAATGGAGTGAAGAAGGCCAGCTGGTGGTTCTGGTATGATCATGGGAGGGCATTAAAGTGGGCCACTTCAATCTTTCTTTGGTAGCCAATCAGTCTGCATATGTGCACAATATACCACCCTGGTAGATTGGTGGTGAAAAGAGTTAAAATCTCATGAGTCATAAAGATTAAAAATAGATACATTTGGTTAGCTAATTAGAGTAATTAACTCAGCAGTAGAACATAGAAAATGTAACCAGATGAGCCTTCAAGGACCAATAGAAAAAAATTTATAGAGGGCACCTGCAAAGAAATGAAGAACAGTGATTGGTCCACATAAAGGCAACACTGCAGTGTAAAGAGAGTTTCAAATGGTGGGGAGCTAAAATACTGAAAGTGCCAGTCATAGTATGCCTATTACTGTATAAAATCAAATGTCTTAAACACAGTTGAAAGGTCTAACTAGAGAAGACAACGCAGTTTTAGGCTAAACTACAGGCATGGAGAACAGTAGTAACATAAGCTATTACACCAAGACTTTTATTTACATAAACACATAAACCACTAACTTGTTCTAGTTCATTTGCATAACAGCTTAGAAATATACTTAAACAAGCAAATAACAAGCTACAAAAAAATAAAAAAATAAACAACTCCTAGCATATAAACTGAAAGCCAGGAAAAGAGAAATGAAAATTCTTGCCATGAGAAACAGGTCGTAGTGCCTGCAGACCAACCCTCACACTACTAATCAAAATAAGGTTGATACTTTTAAAACACTATTTCAGAATAAACATGTTTCTGAACCAGAAGATGGATCTATTTTTCATTTCACTTCCACAGATGACAGAATCAATGAAAGTATGACTTAATAAAAGTCTGTCATCCTAGACAAAGTTTAACAATCCACATTAAACATGCTGAAGGGGAAGGTGACTGGAGCTTGGACCAGTCTTGCATAAGTGAGAGAACTAATCCAAAAACAACTGTTTGAAGGACATCCAAATGCTAAAAACTCAAGAAACAGTTCAATGCCCAAACGAGTAGTTGTCACACCATAAGCTCACTCGTAAACCAAAAGATAGCTCCACCAATTTATTAGTTAAGCGCTTTCTTCCCCAAGCCTTCGGGGACTTCATCAGAACTAATTTCCCCTACAAGTCAACCCTTTTATACTAACAGTTAATTAAATACAGTTAATTGAATAATTGAATGAAAAGATGATTAATAAATATTGCTTGTACATAAAAAGTGTTGTTTTTTTTTAAAAACTATATTAAACAATAACGGGTTGAAAATTATTAACTGTGATTTTGATGAATTATTACAGCTTTTTGATTGGTTTGGGTTGGAATTAATGGATTTTATTATTAAAACGAATAACAAACGTATTAATTGTATGTTGGATGATTTAGAAAAAATGAACAGGAAGCTTGTGAATGATTTATTGTTTGAATTTAATACTGTGCAGTATGATAAAATATTTGAAAAAGGTTGATTATAGTGTAAAAGTGAACTTGGATTGTAAAAAGAAAAAAAAACTTTTAAGAGATGATAATGACTATGCTAAGAAAATTTTGTATCCATTTCCCAATTGGTTTTCTAGTGTTCCTGTGGGGGCCGATAATACAAATGTTGCACATGATTCTGAGTATAACACATTACAAAGGGATATGGGTTCAGAACAAGATGTTACAGAGCAGGACCATTTACCTGATGATTATAACTCAAACTTTCCCCCTATTAGAAGGCCTGAATGTTTAGAAAATAGAAACAGACAAAACGTTTTTTTAGGGGACACTTATGTACCCAGACAAAACAACAGAGGCAATTACAGGGGAGGGCACAGAAACAATTACAGATAAATGAGATATCTAATGAGATGAACATTCAGGTGACCCATAATGGTATATGTGTTTCATTGGATGGTTTTAAAATTTATAATTATACAGATTTAAATATAGATACTATATATTTTTCTCTGTTTAGGAAGGGGTTCAAGTTTGTTCCCACTTTTAAACTAGCGATGGTGGATATTATTACAGAATTAAAACTTTATACTAGAAAATTAAATTTTAAGATTATGTTCAAAGGGGCTGCAGTTAACAGTAATGGAGAAAAGCAGATATTAAAGAAGAAAAGCTGCTTTTACCCTCCACTTCACCCCTTAATAATGACATTTGAGAAAGCATGTGAGGGTGATATTCAAAATGAAATTAAAAGGCATAATTCCACTAAACGATTTAATTTGAGTAAAGATGAATTTACTTCACTAAATAATTTTAGAACAAACAAAATATACAAAATGATGAAGCCTGATAAGGGTGGGGTTGTGGTGCTTTATTATGGTACAGATTATGTGAATTAATTAACTATGATTTTTTCCGACACAGAAAAATACCAAATTTCATCTAGGAATGAAGCTACTTTAGCACACAGGAAAATTATTTTTTTTCTGGAAGACTCTTTACTTCAAAAAGTTATTTCAGAAGACCTGTACAATTTTTTAAATACAGAGCATCCCCTTATACCCACAGCCTTTGGTATTCCCAAAGTACATAAGTGTATTCAGAAACCCCCATTTAGGGTCATTATTTCTGCACACAATAGCTCTACACACACATTGGGTATGTTTGTGGATAGAATTTTGAAAGACTCAATACAAACTGTTGATTATTTACTAAAGGACTCCTGGGACTTTTTGTCTAAATTTAATGAAAGATGGTAAAACAATGAAGTTATTTTTTTCCATGATAGATGTAGTGGACTTATTTACTTCAATTCCCCAAAAGGAGGGATTAGATTTGTTTTATGAGGCCATCAGAGAACTTACTAGTTTTTCAGACACTATGATTAATTTTATTATGGCTGCAATGGAACATATTTTGCTAATAATTATTTCATATTTAAAGGAGAATTTTATAGGCAATTACAGGGAGTAGCATTGGGGGCAACATGCACCCCTATTTATGCCAACCTGGTACTTTATTTATGGGAGAAAAAATATATTTTCACAAGTCTTTACTCACAGATGTGGCTTACGCACTACCGTTTCCTGGATGATATTTTATCCTTTGGAAGATTCAAAATCCAACTTTAAAAGTTTTCTTGAGCATATTAACCAGATATGTCCGTTCTTTAAATTTACTGCCAACTGTTCAGATGTGGAGATTAGTTACTTAGATATGAAGATTTCTAAAGATGAATTACAAAATAAGTTTGAATCTAGAATTTACAGGAAGGAAACTTTCTCAAATAGTTATCTAGATTTTCAAAGTTGTCATCCCTACCACACTAAAAAAAAAAAATTTTTAAAGGACAGTTGGTCAGGGCAGGTAGAATGTGTCCTAAGAGGGAAACATTTTTGGAAGAGGTATCCATTATTACTGATATGTTTAAAGTAAGAGGATACCCAAGTGAGTTATTGGAAAGGGTGGTGGAAACAGTAACTGAAGGATGGGGTTCAAGGTACAAGCCTTTGTTGGCTAGTGGTGAGACCATCCATAAACAAACCACCCAACCTTCCATTAAGAATGATTACAATACTAGTATGGTTATTCCCTATTGAACTGGAGAACGGACACTCAAGGAGATCATAAAAAGAAACTGGGTTATTTTCAAAGGTAATATTGACATTTTTAACAACTTAGGGCAAATACCCAGCTTTGTTTATAAAGCTGGGAAAAACTTAAAATTTTTGACTGAACACCTTATTATATCCAGGACATTGTCTTTGAAAGGAACGACTAGGTGTGGTCACTGTAACCAATGCCCGTATGTGTTGAATCAAGATGTACACATAGGGGGCAACATGAAGGGCATTTTATTGCAGAGAGGCAATTGTGATACAAAAGGGATTATTTATGTTGCTATTTGCCAAACATGTTTATATTATTACATTGGTAAAACAGAGAGAAAATTTTGTCTGAGGATATATGAACATTTGTATGCTATAGCTAAAGGTAATACCAACAATGCTCTTTTTAAACATTCATTAACCTGCCAAGGTTTCACAAAATTTATATTTGGTATTCTTGAAGTGATCAAACACAACCCAAGAGGTGGTTGGTGGGAATTGAATGTGGATCTGAGGGAATATTATTGGATTGTTAAGTTAAATGCTTTAATAGAACCAGGATTAAATGACTATTTATCTTTACTGCCTGTATTAAAGAAAAAAGTGTTAACATTTTGAATGTTTCATATGCTTTTAACAACAGGGTATGCATTGTTTAATATATTTTTTTAAACAACACTTTTTATGTACAAGCAATATTTATTAATCATATTTTCATTCAATTATTCAATTAACTGTATTTAATTAACTGTTAGTATAAAACGGTTGACTTGTAGGGGAAATTTGTTCTGATGAAGTTCCCGAAGGCTTGGGGAAGAAAGCGCTTAACTAATAAATTGGTGGAGCTATATTCTTGTCTTTTGGTTTACGAGTGAGCTCATGGTGTGACAACTACTCGTTTGGGCATTGAACTGTTTCTTTCATAAGTGAGAGAACTGGTAGACTTCCATTTTCTTCCAGAACTACATGGTGTGACAACTACTCGTTTGGGCATTGAACTGTTTCTTTCATAAGTGAGAGAACTGGTAGACTTCCATTTTCTTCCAGAACTACATCTACTGCACTGATATCAAAAAAGGACAAGATATCTGGCTGAGTATAGGCTTATATCTATCCTTCCTCTGTAATTTAAAATGTATACCAGAATTCTGGCCAGACATTAGGCACTTAGAAAGTTTATTTTCATCCCTGAGTCCTTACAATCACCAAGGTTTTGTCAAAGGTAGAAAGAGGGACCAGATCTGATTCAGTTCTGGCTTAATCTGATTCAATGGGCTAAATTTGCCTCAACTCCATTAGGTGTCTTCTGCATTGATCTCACTCTGGAGTTTGACTCATTTGACTGGGACTTTCTTTGGGGCTTGATGGAAGCAAATGGTATACAAGGTGCTTTTTTTAGAAAAATGCAAACTATTATATACAGACCCATATACTAAAAAGAATTATTCACATTTTAAAAGGCACCCTAGTTGAGGCTGCCCTCTCTCCTCAATGTTATTCATTCTGGCTATCAACACTTTATCAGTTTTTATATAACAAAAATACTCTCCCCGAATTTACTAATCTTCCGTGCAGGACTAGTCTAGTCCTGCATGGAAACGCACTCTTAGGAGCAGGATGGCAGCACACCATGCATAGTAATAAAGGTGCGCTGCCCTAGCCCCCAGGCTTACATGAAGCAGAGGGCATTTCTGAGGGAAGAGCTCTCAGAATAAACACGCCCCTACAATGCTGAACAGCCCAAAGTGGAAATAAATGAGTGATACCACTCATAGGTGTCCACATATCCCCACCAACAGTCCCCCATATGTACAACAGAAACAGGACATAAAAATCAAAAGAAGAAACCTCTGTATTGGTGTCTAAAGCTCTGAATATAGATAACTGTACGTGCGCGGGTGTGCCCATTGCTCGTTCATGGTGAAAGCAGCCTAAAAGGCTGAAGAGGATAACAAGGATGATATCTGCAAATGAAGCATCACAGCAATAGTGTAGTGGACAGAGCGTTCGCCTAATGAGCAGGCATTCCCAGTTTGAGTCCCAGTGCAGCACAATCTATCTTACACGGCAACGCATGGTATAAGCAATCTTTGTATTGCAAAACCCACTAAATAACATACATTTTTATGAACTGGAGTACTGCAGGAAATGCACATATGAAGAGTCAGTATCATAATGAATAAGGCAGCAGTAAGCAGGTGTAAGCACAGATATACAGTAGTAAGCTTATGTAAGCACTAGCAAGCGCATGCAAGTTCATTTGCATGGGGGTAAGCACTGCTGACACAGATTAAGCAAAGGAGAAGCTAACTGGGTGTAAGAACCTGTGACTGGAAGTTAGCAGTGCTCATCTCTGCGCGAACCCGCTTACAACAGCTTTAAAGTGCCTTAATCACACCATATCCAATGGCAGGTGTTCTGCCCAGCAACAAAATAAACAGCATCTGTAAGGCTGGAACCTAGGACCATGCATACCATACACAAAATGATTTACCACTAAGCCATGCCAGATATGCTTAAATCGTATGTTGACAGAAACATAACTCCAGGCCAGTCATGCAACAGAACAGAGAACGTGTACCTACATCTAGATGGACATGTGTGTACAAATATATTACTATCTAAACGGATACAGCATATCTATAGATGTAGTCACACACACACACACACACACACACACACACATATATATATATATATATATATATATATATATATATATATATATATATATATATATATATATATAGATATATATATATATATACATATATACACATAGATATATATAGAAATATCCAGGAATACATATATATATATGTATACAAATATATGAACATATATATATGCAAATGCTGACATCTACATATATATATATATATATATATATATATATATATATATATATATGTCGACACCTATATGTCCACATGTACACAGAAAGTTACAGATATGTATGCAGATATAATACGTCTCCGTAGGTATTTACAGACATAGTTAGAAATATGTAAGCAAATATATATACCCATAGAGGTATATATGGCCAGACATCTGTAGATAGCAATGGTAGATCAACAGAAACATGTATGTCCACATGCATCGTTAATGGGCCTGAGAGGTCCCAAGCAATATATGTCTCATACGAATTGGCATACCCCCCCCTCCAGCCAAACACATCCACCCTGCAATACACTACCAAGCTCATTGTATTGTACGTGTTTCATTTAAATAGGGATTTAAAGTAGCCGTCTGCTATGTTTCACATGTTGACATCACATTCCCCTCTCCCCCACCCAATAGGCGGGCCGAACAGTACAGGCGCATTCAACCCAGGCCATCCTCAACCCATACAGTCATTACCCACAATTCCGCTTCCCCCACCCACTGCACACACGCAGCCACCATCCCTACCCTGGTTACCATCCCGTAGCTACCACACCACCACACATTGCCCTCCGTCATACCCACCCCCCCTCGGTACCCATCCCTTATGATGTCCCGACCAAAGTATCCTAGATCTAACACATGCTGTAGTCCATGCACATAGCCATGGGTACCTTTGTAACTCTGGGTGTAGGCGAAAGTTGAATACCCAGTGTTTGGGTTGTCCCACATGGGACGAATGTTACCCTGGTATTAACAATAGATTTCACTACCTAGTAGGGCTATCCACTATCCTTAGATTACACTAATGGATTTAGTTGTAGGTATCGCAAAGCATACGTGGCACACAAGGTTGGCCTTTATGCACACGAAACACAGTGTACAGCAATGCCAGTCTACATTACAGGATATGTAGCTAAATATGTAGAGGTATGTGTCTGTGTATACCCATAACTAAATAGATATATACCTCACCTTCTCTGTAGTACAAATGTATATATACATAGACAGACATACATATAAATACTTACATATAGATATATACATATGCAGACACTCATACATCCACGTCATCAGATATATATATATATATATATATATATATATATATATATATATATATATATATATGTGTAGATATATGTGTGTGGGTGCATATATATATATATATATATATATATATATGTATACATATACACATATATATATATATATATATATATATATATATATATATTTACACACAGATATATAGCTATGATATGATGCAGCACGTAGGAATGACATATGTTCACAGGCCGTGCCAATGGGTGTGAGGGGCCCAATCAACAAACATGTAGCACGTAGCATCCCCCCCTAGCCAGACAGGGGAAAACATACAAACACACAAACAATGTAAACAATCCACTGTTCCCCAAACCACAGGCAGGACACAACCAGTGGGGGGAACACTGTGGACCTACCAAGTCTAATCTTCAACAGAGACAGGCGAGTCCCTTGCGGGACACCCCAAAAATTAATGATGATCAGAGTCAGTCCCTGTAATGATTTATCAAGGCAGGCCATGTATGTACACGGACTACAAGTTTGGGTAAACCTGATGACCCATGGGTCAAGACAAAGTATGAGATGGGTCCTGAGATGTGGAGAGTGGGCCATGTGTAGTGGTGTGGTTAGACCCGACCTACACCCACAGTAAGGATGAGTGCTGTAGATGAGTGGGGGTGGGGGAACTATGGTTATGCAATTATGGGCCAAGGTGTGCAGGTGTTGGCTGGAGCAGTTCTATGCAGACCACCCTGGGGATGTAAGCAATAGTACAAATTGGGCAGAGCTGCAGCCTAACGAGCAGCCATTCCTGGTACAAGTCCCACTGCAGCACAGTCTATTTTACATGGCAAAGTATGGTATAACCATATGTGTTGTTGCAAAGCCCGCTACATAACACCAAAGAACACATGGTCGCAACACCCCACTGTAGGCATGTAAGCTGATCTAATAGGCGTCACAAGTTATTATTGTATTACTCACCCCCACCCAGGGGTGTGTGTCCAACACAAACTCCAAATGCAGTGTATATGCACAGCTGTTGCTGTAGAAAACATGGCCAGCTGTGGATCTTTCCTTCAGTTTTCCTGCACATCCCTGGATAATTCCCCTACTATCGCTCCCCTTTGTGCCCCATGAACACCACTTACCTATCAACCCCCGTTTCATTTCTATTAATGTTTAAAGTTACACATAGGTGACTCCCTCTTCCCCAACTATATTGGCAGAATCTGGAACCCCCTAACCACATGCATTACCACAGCTGTCCCACAGGAAACATGTAAATAACACATGAAGGAATACCACAAGCACACTTGGATCAGTACAGGCTCACCACCTTGAGAAATCCACCCCCCCCCCAACTTACACTCCATACCCTCACATCAACTAAAGAAACTAACACCTGTTTTCCTGCCTCACATACAAATTTCAACATCCAACAAACCTTCCCTATTTCTCCTCATTGAATTATTCCAACAGGCTACTATACAGTTACAATGTCACCCCCTCTACCTACCTACCTACCTACACCTTCCCTATTCTCCTCTACTGTACCACACAGGTATGGAATAACTAAACCTACCCCGAATACCTGTTTCTAACCTATCTAGAACTGTTAAACTGGAATCCAACTACATCTTAAACTGACCTTTGTCAACAGTCATACCTGACACGTAAACCTGACCTAAGCATGTCTAATACCGACATGTTAATGTAAACTAAGCATGAAGAATGTTGTACATAGCTATGTTATGCCTGTTACTCTCTATGAATGTGAACACCTCAGTATTAATTGGAATTAGTAGCTGGGGTCACTATGGAGCTCTACTCTCTGGGCCACCACTGAAAATGGACAAGCATCCAGTCGGATTGTCCCAGTTGACAAATGTAAACTAAATACATGAAGTAGCATGGGGGGGGTATGTGGGAGCAAGCAGGTATAAGCCTGTTTGGGTGGCAGTAAGCAATTACCACACTGGTTAAGCAATGTAGAAGCTAACTCAGTGTAAGACGCCACAACTGGAGTTCAGCAATGCTGAGCCTCATGCAAACCAGCTCATACCCACCTACATTTGCTCTACAGTGCCTTAGTCACACTGTAGTCAACAGCTGTCATCATGGCCATTAACAAAATAATCTGCACTGCCAGGTTGCAATCCCCCAACCCTGCATACTATAGTCTACGTGAGTTGCACTAATCCATGGCAGATACACATTCAGCTGCTGTGATCACAAACATATCATCCAGCACAGTCATCCAACAGTACAAGAAATGTATGTAAGGATGTAGATTAATACCAGAAAACATGTGTACATTGCTCAATCACAGTATTATGAGCAGTCTATGCGCATCAAAGAACCATGCCTGTCCAATCATACTTGAGAACAGTAGTCTTGCATAATACCGAAGAGAATAATGAAAAACAGTGCACGCCATGGGAGCGTGTGGGTGTGCTTCATGCACACAATGTCACACCTGGGGCGTTGGTTCCGTAGACCTGGAAGATGAGGCTGGCCAGGTGTGTGAGCAATCCACTGCTTCTCAAAACCCTCTCAGGATGCTACCAGTGGGAGAAACAGTGTAGACCAGCTAAACTACTCTTGACACAACAGGTCCATCCCTGGCGGGACGAACCAAAAGTTATGTGTCACATCGATGTCTCCACCAGTATCGGAAGAGGATCAAGGGAAGGCTCATACGTACATGGACTAAACGGATGAAGAGCCTGCAG